>NC_136305.1:2112390-2402390 GCF_964198595.1 Lampetra fluviatilis
TGGAGTGACAAAGGGCCGAACATTACCATTGATGTCATTCATATTTGTTCGGCTATTAGGCAGCGTTGATTGGTTATGACGACGTTGAAGTATTTCTCAGCCCGTGCGTGTTAACAGCCACCGCCATAAGCCCCCCCCCCCGCCTACTGAATCCCGACTTGAAAACGAAGAGAAGGTCGGGTTATGAATGGCTGGGTCAGTGGGTGACGCTCGTGTGCGTGCGGGGGACCCGGGCGGGTGCTCGCTCCATACAGCACTTGCCCCAAACCGCCTGTTGAATGCTTATACGGGGGGGGGGGCATCTTGAGTCTGAGGATTCGGGCAAATGGAATGGGTGATGCCGCAAAAAGGTTTCTCTCGGAGCTGGTTGCTAAAATCCGTAGAAGGTGGGAGACATCAGAGGGGGGAGGGGGTTGGAGGGGGGGTGGATGGAGATCGAGGGGGGGGAGGAGCGGGCTTGGTACGAAGGCACGGGGTGGGGGGTGGTGCAAGCGTTTTGCACAGCGTGGCGGTGGCGGTGGCCGTGGTGGCTGGCTGCGTGAAGGTTTCCTGCGTTGAGCAAGGCAGGCGGTCCCGGCGGAGGGGACTCGTTTAGAACAGCCGCCCCCCGGAGGGACCACGGCTCTGTTGCGTTCTGCTTCTCGCGACGTTTGTGTTGAAGGATTCCGTGAAGGCGGCACGTACAGTGTGTGGTGGCAGGTGTCGCGTGTTTGTTGTTGTTGTTGTGGTGGCGGTGGTGGTGGGGAGCGGTGGCGCATCGGTTAGCACGTTGCACTGCGAACCCGGCGGACCCGAGTTCGATTCCCGCTCCTCCTCCTCCCCCTCCTCCGTACGGCTGATGTATATGCGGAGCAAATAACTGCATTTCTCACGGCCACCAAACACCAGTGACGGTTATCTGAGCCGGTCCTGGTCCCTCCCCTAGATCTACTCGGCCTCAAATGAGTGCCCGATGCGGTTTGCGGTAAACATCGTGACGTGGGTGGCTGCTGACGAGGGGCGGGGGGGGGGTCTCTGTCTTTGAGAATGAGACGAAATGTTACAACAAGAAATTCGTTTCGGGTTGGTATTTAAATAGGCGTATATTAATTAGACTTGCTATTTTCGTCGTAATATTTGAACGCGTTACGGCACGCGTCCCACTTCTGCACAGCAGCGACGTGCGGCTGGAGGTTTTGATGCTGCATAAATCCAATTTTGTGTTGTATGATCTTTCATTGTTTCTTCATGGGAAATGGCTCGTGTAGGTTAATTCGATTTCTTTTTAATCCACCACACGTGTGAATCTATGTAACAATGATTATTTTCTCCCTTTGTATTCGTCTCCGTTTGCACCACTCCACTTTGTGTCGCTTATCTCGCACGACTCGCAGTTTGAAGCACAACGCTTTATGTTAATGCGTCTCTCGTGGGTTTTGAAAAAAAATATTTACAGCTGATTGACAAACCGACGCTGGATGAAGGCTACCAGCGCTCGTTTGCTTTCCCGCAATGGCGGCGGTGAGGGTTGATTATTTTTAATTGATTATTTTTACTTGATAATTTTTTTTACTGATTATTTTTATAACCACACTTCACCACGCCATGTTCTTGATCCAGAATCTTCTTTTTAAACAGATGGTCCAGTTGGGCGTGGGTCAGCCAGTCGCAACGACAAACAATACAAGAAAAGACGATGGGAGTGCAGAGCATAGGAAAGATGAGCAAGTCACGAGAAATAAACTCAACACCTTTTATTTTACCAGGTAAAAGCCAATGACCTATTCGTTATTTTTCAGAAGTGACCTGGCCACAAATGATAGCTCAACGATGTGGCTTATTTGGAAATGTATAGGAGCCAAATACTCTTAAGCGCATGTTTCTAATCACACTCGGGTCGCTGGGTTCATCGTGCAATATGCTAACCACTGTGCCACCGCTCCAACCATATGCAGCATTCAAAATTAATGTGGTTGTAAATGTCTATACGTAAGAGTTATTCTTCCTGCTGTATCATTACTGCTTCATTATTATCAGAATGTCCACGTAATTGTAATTGCTATCGCCTTATTGTGACCTGGGCACCCTACTCAGTGACCATTAATATCTCTCAAAACTAAAGTATATATATATTTTTAAAAAGCCTACGCCGTAAAAAAAAAGCCATTAGCGGAGACATGTAAGATAGCCATTTTTAATTTACTTCACCGTGGGGGAAAAGGGAAAAAGAAACGAAAAGGGAAACAAAGAGAACGAGAGAGACCACGACGCTTTCGATGTGGGGATTGGCGGTTTTTAATCGTGAGGCAGCCGAGCGAGCATGGTTCGGCGTTGGAAGACTCTTGTCTCGATCCCGCACAGAGCGCTCTGCGCTGTTTGTGGGGGGGGGGCTGGGGTTTGTCGTGGGGCGGCAGAGCGAGGGGGAGAGAGGGCGGGGGGGGGGGTCGAGGGGAGGCGAGGTGGCTGGTGTGTAGGGGGGGGGGGAAGAAGGAAAAGCGTGAGGCGAGATTATTATTTCTTTAGGAGCAGGGAGCAGCAGCAGCAGCAAAAATCGTCGTCATCATCATCAGCAGCAGCAGCAGGGGACTGGGAGCGCAGCTTCGTGATATCCGCTTGAATGTTTTCATTGTTTGTCTGCTTTGCCGTCGTCGTTAAGATCTCGCGCGTCCACTGGCGGCTTGCGCTGGGACGGCTGCGCGTGCCCTTCCACCCCTGGGCCTCCACGCCGCCCGCCCGCCTGCCCGCCCGTCCGCCCGTCCCGCCCGCCCCTCGCAAGCTTTCCCGTGTCCCCTGAGCTCTACAGCCCTCCAGCATTTCGATCGATACGATGGTCTTGTTGTTCAAAAATGGATCTGGCTTCCGAGCAGCCGTTGCAGCGCTCCTCCAGTACTTTACAGCACGCACCTGGGACGGGGGGCTTATTTATTTATTTGGCCTCTGCGTTTGCTTTTTTTGTTCTGATTCCCCGTAGCGCGATCGCGTTGCGTGCGTCGGTCGTTCTTTCTGTTGCTTTTCAAAACTGTTGGAACACGTCGACTGTCTCCGTGCTAAGTGCGGAGTGGTTGGATTACTTTCAACAAATCCAGCACCCCCCCCCCCCCCCGCTGACTTGGACGCAAAGTGCCGTGCGGCTAATTCGAACTGCACGTGGCACCAGTGGCCCTGGCTGCTGCCAAGTGTACAGGTGGTGCGATTGTACAGGGCCGGAGGGGGGGCGGGGGTGATTACAATGCTTGGGCGCCCCATTTTGTTCCTTGCGCCAGGGCCCACGCTGGACACGTTTGCCCCCACTGACTGCGTGGCGCAGTTATTCACGTGCCGCACTGTGAACCCGAAAGGCCCGAGTTCGATTCCTGACCAGGGCCGACATCGGTGGTCGGTGATTTCTAAACCCCGGTCCTGGGCCACGTCCTTAACAAACCCACTCTTGACTCTTGATGGTTTTGACATTTTGTTGACCCCAGATCACTCTTGCACATGGCATGTGTCGCTCTTCATCCAACAGTAGCATGAGCACGGAATGTAAATTATTATTCCGGCCTTAATGGTCAGCAGACTGCGAAATGAAAGTGGTCACCTGAATTAGATTTTTCGTTGATGGCCAACATCAATTGCAATTCATATCTGAACTTTACCAATCAACGCTGATCAGCCTGGTCAAGTAAATTCAAACAACCTACTAACGGGAGGCCTTCATCCAGCAGTGGGATCTCAAAAGGCTCTTCATCACGTGACTGCATTGTTGCAATAGAATATCACAGTATTATACAATAATACAGACAAAGGGCTCTTCTTTAGAACTGATTTTTGCGTTTAGTTTGTCCTTCCTCCTATAAGCACGGTTGGCTACGTGCAGTACGAATGAAGTTCAATGTACACGGGGACATTATCGTGACAGACTCGGTTCTGGACACGCATGTTCCGAGACAGGTTCTGCCCGGAATGCAAAGCCGCCTCCAGTGACCGTGGCAGGAAGTGAGAGAGAGGGGGGGCTTAGAGGTTAAAGTTTGACGTGGTGCTAAAGGTCGAGATGTGTTGAAGTACATCAGAAAATATCTCCGCTGACATTGGGGGGGGGGGGGGGGTGGGGGGTTATTTCCTAAGAGACGAGACCTGGGAGGCAATATTCTTTAGATAACATGAACACCGTCGGATTCTGATCATACAACAAACAGACAACTAAAAATAATAGCCTCCATATATATATGAAGGAGACATTGCCTGCTGGTCTCCACCATGATGCGAATGATAATTTTGAGTGACGTTTACCTGGATAATTTTGCAGACGTGTTGCAAAAAGAGAGGGAGGGCCCTTGTCTGTAAGATTGGTTGTTGATCAACATTGATTCAGGCACGCGTGATTGTGCTGATGAGATGCTGTATGTCGAAACTGGTCCAGAGTTTGCTTGAATCAATGCTGCTGAAATTATGCACTCGCAGAAGCTCGTGCAGCTGATAAGTTACGTAAGATATACCTAAAACGTTTTATGTGCAGAGACGTATATTAAGGAGGCTTTTCTGATTATTTATTTAGTTATAAACCAAGCAGACCTCAATTTCCTGTAAAGGCCTTCATCAATCCACTGCTGGATGGAGGCTGCCTTCGGTCATCAGGGTTGGTTGACCATACTTCGCCACGCTGGTTAGTGTGGGTTTATGAAAGAGGCAGCCCAGAATCGGTTCATGAATCGCTGGCGACTGATGTTGGCCATGGCTGTGATTCAAACTCGGGTCATTGGGTTCACAGTGCAGTCCGATAACCACTACACCTCTGCATCACTGTTCATTTTCTTAGCATAAAAAAAACATTCTTCTGGCTTTCGAGATTTGTAGTCACCATGCAGTATTTGATTAATCGGCCAAACTGTGGACTTGTTTTAACCTTTTGGGTCTTATTAGCAGTCGGGTCTCTCTCATCCAGAGTTTATATTTTTAAACATCACAAGCCTGTAAGACCAAGAGGCTCATGGCTAAGACAAAAATAATGTGGGAGATACGGAACGTATGTATATTTTCTTTGTCTATTTTATGACTAAGTAATCTCTACAACAGTGTAGAATACGTTTTTATACAACATACTAGCTTTACTACCCGGCTTCGCCCGGGACTTGGATTCTCGACGCCCGGCCGTCTTTGTCTCCCCAGTGGCGATGTTCACACCACGGTTACTCGTTTGAGGCTGAGTCGACCTAGGGGAGGCCCAGGACCGGTTCAAATGATCGTCACAGGTGGTGGTAGTAAGTGGGAATCGAACTCGGGTCGCCGAGTTCATAGCGCAGCGCACTAACCTCTACACTACCGCTCGCCCCACACACGTGCCCCCCGTCCATAGGTACACATACACGCGCTCACCACTCACCCTCAACACTCACCACTCACCCTCACCATTCACCCTCACCATTCTCCCTCACCACTCTCCCTCACCACTCTCCCTCACCACTCTCCCTCACCACTCATCCTCACCAATCACACCCTCACCAATCACCACTCACCACTCACCCTCACCACTCACCACTCACCCTCACCATTCACCCTCACCATTCTCCCTCGCCACTCTCCCTCACCACTCTCCCTCACCACTCTCCCTCACCACTCATCCTCACCAATCACACCCTCACCAATCACCACTCACCACTCACCCTCACCACTCACCCTCACCACTCACCCTCACCATTCTCCCTCACCACTCTCCCTCACCACTCTCCCTCACCACTCATCCTCACCAATCACACCCTCACCATTCACCCTCACCACTCTCCCTCACCACTCTCCCTCACCACTCTCCCTCACCACTCTCCCTCACCACTCATCCTCACCAATCACACCCTCACCAATCACCACTCACCACTCACCCTCACCACTCACCGTCACCACTCAACCTCCCCTCACCACTCACTAATCACCACTCACAATCGCCACTCACAACCGCCCTCACCATTATATTTTTGCCCCAGTCAACGCCGGATATTTCCCATTCGTAGCAGTTTATATCAACTCTATAAGCAACTTATATTAAACAGGAAGCACGATCTTAAAGTAATTTACAACCTTCGATTAGTCCTTTGTGCGATTCAAAGAATCGATTCCTGGCATGTTGGGGGTTTACATTTTGAATGATAGAGTTTCATTTTCATTGTTTTTTTATTTTTTCAGGAGTTTTTAATTACATTTTTGCCCCGGTCAACGCCGGATATTTCCCGTTCGTAGCAGTTTATATCGACTTTAAGCAACTTATAGTACACGGGAATCGTCCGAATGTAAAGGAATCTGCAACCTTCGATTCCTTTGCGCGATTCAGAGAATCGATTTTTGGCGCGTCGGGTTTAAAAGTAATTACACAGTTGTTTTTTCATTGGTATGTAATGTTTGAAAGTTTTCATAAGATTTTAAATGTATTTTCCCCCCGGGCAACGCTGGGTATATCGAGTTTATACGACAAATGCGTGCGCATATTTTTAACGGGAATTAAAAATGGCGTCCACCCGGCAGCGAATGCGTCGCTACCCGTTGCCAGGGGCAACCGCCGTCCAATGAAACTGCGTATGGTCCGGCGACACACACACAGACAGACAGACAGATTTGCGATTTTATATATATAGATTTCTGAATGCACCCAGGTCTTGTAGGATATATGGAGCTAAGCAGGCTTTGGGCCTGCATAGTGCTTGGATGAGCAACCAACATCCATAATAGGTGTTGTAGGTTGCCGGGCTACGTGTTGGGCAGCAGAGGGCTATGCAGCCAAATCCATTGTTGTACTGCACCTCTATGCTGCCATGTCTATTTTCCCCCCACCTTAACCAAACTGCACTGACGGGCCCGCGTGTGAAATTTGATCAAATATCCGCCTGCGACCCACACGGCGTGGGTAGGCCGTCATCCAGCCGTGGATTGACCAAAATGGGCTGTACATGATGTCACACGGGGTCCCTCAAAGAATGGAACATACCTCGAGATGACAAACCGACGGGGTGACTGAACGTGAATGCAGCTGCGTACGGCACACCCACGTGTCTTTTTGGCGCGTTGCCTTCTGCAGGAGCTTTATCCGAAAGGTGCCACTTTCCGATTTGCTGGGATAATGGATTCGTTGTTGTTGTTGTCCACACTCGGACTGCAGGGAATCTCTGGAGTTCGATTAACTTCCCTCTAGGCCTGAAAACCAACCGCGGGCAGTTCGCGGGAACCTAAAATCTGCTCCTGCGAGCGACGCTGCTCACCGACCTTCTTATACGAGAGCCGGGCGACTGTAATGATCGAGCCTTGGCCGTAACTCACGATAAATTGCCTCGAAAGTAAAAAAAAATCATGAATGGACTGCAGCGCGTGCAGCGGCGGCGGCGGCACGGGCTGCTTTACTGCCACGTGTAATTGCTGTCTTCCCCGTGTGTAAGCGTTATGGGAATCATTTATGAGATTATTTTTTAATGAATAGACATTCTGTCGTGTTGGTATTTTTTTTATTATTATTAACCACCGTCCAAATATGGCTGCGTCCAATTATAACGTTCGTTGGTGGAGGGGAGGTGGGGGGGCCACGATGGAACCTTGGCTGTGCAATTATAATGCAGAAGGTGCGCGAGTATTGTAATGATGCTGGTTGTAATCGCCAGCGAAAATGCCCTACTCTTCTAGATGGTAAATGTTGTGGGTTCGCTGTCCAACACGCAGGCCTGCTGAAAACGCATCGGCACGTTTTGTTCACGTGACTAAAACCTTACCGATTGGCTGTTTGGCTGTGTCGGGCGGAGGTGGCTTTTACGACACGTTTTACGTCTCCGCGATCTTAACCAAAAAAAAAACGTGACCGTGAATGCCAAAAGCGTTGGTCAAGGTGCAGTCCCCAAAAGTGCTTGGTCACGCCGCTACTGGCCAAAGGGCCCTCCCTCCCGCTCGATGGCGCTCCAGAGAGCCCCTCGAGGGGGTGTATTTGGCCTACTCTTCCATGCCACCCAGACGTCTTAAGGAGGCAAGAGTACCCACACTTTACCCCGCCACATGCCACCTGCCGACCTCTGTCCACCCTGCTAGCTGGACAGAGGGTGGGTGGAGGAGATTTGAGAAGCTGGTGGTGACCTCTGGATAGCAAGTCCAGTCCACTGTACGTATGTACGTTGAACTTCTTTCGCACCGTACGTGACCAACCGTGCTAATCGCAGCTGTGGGAGGAAGGACACCAAACGAAATGCTAAAAGCAGTTCTAAAGAAATGAGTTCGTCAATCTGGACGATTTAAAATTGCATAGCTCCATTTGCTTTCTCATATCGAAAGGAAGAGCATTCCAGACGACCGCAGAAGCGCATCTGAAAGCGCGCGATGCGGTCACCATCTTTGTTCCATAGCTTGCCAACAGCTGCTGCTGTGGCAACATCCCGTAATGTAAAGTAAAAAAGTCAAATTATTTCCACATTACGAAATAGATAAAAACAACATAAGGGCCATGATTGCTAGTAGTGGCTGGGCCGTGTTAATGGTGTCACATGTCGGTTATGGCTGTTGCGATTGAAGTGTGGAGTTGTATTACTGGGAGGACCAGATGTTCCCATTAATTGACGCTGCCACCCCGACTACGCTTCCAATGAGGGGTGGAGCAGTGCCTGGAGTCATCGATAGTGATCGGTTCTTGAGCTCACAGTGCATATGCATTGGTGTGGCGGTGTTACTGTGGTGTGGCAGTGTTTCTGTAGTGATGCTGTGTTAGTGTTTCTGTGTTTCTGTGTCTGTGTTTCTGTGGTGTGGCTGGGATACTTTTGGTTGCAGTGTTTCTGTGGTCTGGCTGTATTTAAGTGGTCTGGCTGTATTTAAGTGGTCTGGCTGTATATCCTCGAGTTGATGTTTTCCAACGTTTAATGTTGCAATGTTTTGTGGGGTGGAGCGTCCGCGCATTGGTTAACGCGCTGCCCTACAAACCTAGCGATAACTCGAGTTAGATTCCCAGCGACGGCTAACGAACATTGGTGAAGCCTGAACCATTTGCCGACGCGCACTGACCAGCATGGCGGAGTATGGTCTAGCAACCCCCATGACTGACATCGCATGGGCCCGAGACCTTCATCCAGCAGTGGATTGACAAAGTGCTGAGAAATGTTGTACTGTATATGCAATGGGCTGCTCTTCATCCCGCGAGCCAGGAAGCCGAGTCTTAAGAAGACCAGCAAAGTGACAGCTCATTGGCTTGATGTGTTACTTTCTCATAGAGGTTATTTATTTGCTGCAACGCGATTGAAGTCCTGCGTGGAGCTGTCAGCTGACGGTGAGAGTTGTGATTTGAGTTTGAGTTGTTGGGGGCGCGGGTGAGGGGCGGGGGTTAGAGAGTGAACGGCCTTTGTCTCCCGACCCCGTGGGTCATTTACGGCTGGATGGATCTAGCAGAGGGCTCAGTGTCAGTTTTAAATATCCGCCACTGATGTTGGCCGAGGTTTGGCGTCGGCGGTCGTAGCGGTTTATGGACGTGGTGCAGAAACGTGCCCCCCCTTCCACCAGCGGTGTGACGTGCGGCCCTCATTTGTGTCCACGGGGCCGGTTGTCGGTCTTGGTACGGAGACGCTGCCAGCGCGCGCGGTCGCGTCCGGTGATTATCAGCGAGAGATTTACGCGCTCCCTGCACGTGCTCGCTCTGGGAAATAATAATAATGATGATACTGATCGGTCCGTTCATTAGGCCTCCTCGTACGGTTCTTTCGCAGCTGCTGTGAAACACGCGTCAGTGTGTGCATGCGGGAAATATGTTCGCGTTTGCCATTGGTGTAAATAGTACGCACGTTGAATATGATGCGACAGTTGTGTAAATCGGTGATGGGAGTGGAACGGCAGCGTTTTGGCGAGTGCACCTCTGTGAACCCGACGACCTGACTTCAAATCCCGGTCATGGCTAACATCAGCGGTGATATCGGATCCAGATCTGGTGAAGTGTGGTGAAGAAACCCCCCGCGACATGGCATGAGAGGAAGCCTGCATCCAGTATTTTATTTTTTTACCAGGTAAGGCCTACGGAGCCATGTAGCTCTTTTTCAGAAGTGACCTGGCCACAAAATATAGCTCAACGAAGTGGCTTATCGTGTGGACTATTTTTAGCAGCCAAATACTCTAAACACGCACAGTTTTTAAATGTGGAGGGAAAAACCGGGGGATCTGGAGAAAAATCCACGCGACCACGCGGAGAGAGAGAGAGATACGCCAACTCAGCAGGTGTCGGGGTCGGCATCGAACCCACGACCTCCTGTACACCAGGCGAGGTAGTTAACATCTCAGCACCATGGAACCCAAGTGGTGAATTGACAAAAGGGTGCAGAGCCGGTCTTATCGGATGCCGTCCGCCACGTGTGACTGATGGTTCCGGCGGTAGCGCGGATGCTCGGGGAGTCCTTCTACATGCAGCGCAGGCGGCTCCTGCGGTCAGCAGAACAAGATTGGTTTCTGGTAGCAAAGTGCACAAGACATCCGGTGCTTTCACGTACCGCAGGGTTATTTGATTATTTAATTTACCCCCCTCTGTCTTCTCCACGCTCCGCTCTCTGACCCAGTCGCGTGCGTGCGTCCGTCCAGAGAGCGTGGGCTGAATTGTACTCGCTGCACTCCCAGAGATGATCGGTGGCCCATCTCTGATGCTGACAGAGCGGCTCTGTGGCTTACTTTGTGATCTGCGTGTCGACCGGAGTGGGGCTGATGATGTTTGCGGTCGCGGCTTGAATCGCGAATCGGGTCTTGTTTTGTCGAAGCGGTGAATGCGTCGCGTCGCACGACACCGATGCTACGCGTACAGTACACCAAACATAAGTACAGTACCGTATTGCAATCGATCTGCGCGTGCGCAATTTGATGCGCGTGTGTGCTCCCAGAAATGTCGTTTAATTGAGGAGGCGGTGGATCATTCGCCGCCTCGTGTAAACACACAGAGCAGGTAACGGAAATAACCCACTCTTACCAAGCATGTGGGATTGAATTATTTATAAGTTAGAAGGGGGGGGGGGCGGTGGAAGTAGCTATGGGGATCCCCCACAGGGAGTAGGCAGTCGGATGCTTGAAGCCTATTATTGGAGGGGGGGCACAGCATAGGCCTTGCTCGGACAAATTGTTACAACCGATACAATGTGTGTTCACATCGCATCTGAGTGCAACCACATCTCAAGACGCCGTGGGAGAAGATTGGTGACAATTTGTTTCACATAGGGAGGAAGTCGGCGATAGGCAGAGATAAAAGTGGACTTCACCAGGGGCGGGGAGTGAACAGCACGGATGGCTGGGGGGGGGGAAGGGAGTTTTATTGATGTGGGGGCACCAGAGGAGAGTGAGTGACCACCCACTGAGCCAATGTTGACCGGGGGCTTCTGTAGAAAGCCTTGCTTGCTGGAGTGCAGTGCGCGGAGGGGAGTAGAGTGGGATGAGCAGGGAGAGAGGACAAGCCCGGGGTGAGACCATGGGGAGGAGTTCAATCCTGAATTTGAACCTCAACTGAAATTTCGAGCCAGTGAAGGGAATGGATTGTTGGAGTGATGTGTGCGTTCGTAATGCTGTCCTGATGATCTTTCGATGTTTTGTTGCACGTCTTAATGCTGCTGCTGCTGACGACGACGGCGACGATCACGACGGCAGTGCCGGTTGCAACGATGTTCTTCCGGGCTTTTTCAGTGCCGGCGTCGCTGACGCCTGTCGTTGTGCCCTCCCCGCAGGAGAGAAGCCGTACAAGTGCTCGTGGGTCGGCTGCGAGTGGCGGTTCGCGCGCAGCGACGAGCTCACGCGACACTACCGCAAACACACGGGCGCCAAGCCCTTCAAGTGCAACCACTGCGACAGGTATGCACGCCCCCGCCGACGACAACCCCTCTGCAGCACGTGACCTTGTCAAATCTGGGGGAGGAGGGGGCGGTGGGGGGGAAGGGGACGTACAACATCTCAAGGGGGTGGGTGGGTGGGTGGCACCTACCCCCTTGTCAACAAACAATGGATATCTCCCATCAGCGGTGATTTCACCTCCAACCTGTGTCTCTTCGGACGCGGGGCGGTGACCTCACCTCCACTTGACCCCTGCGACACGGGCTCGTGGAATACGGGGAAGATGTTGAAGCACATTTTAAACACTCGGAGGAGTAATGATTCGGTACGCTGTGGAGACCGGACATGCACGGGCGTCAATTGCGTTGATAGCTTTAGGTGTCTGGCAAACTTTGAAGAAAAGCCGGCACTGGTGATAAATTTTGTACCTAGACTATTTCACTTAACTATAAGAATGTATCGGGGGGGGGGGGGGGGGCGGCGGCGTGGTGGGTAGAACCTTCAGAAGAAGGAGGGGGTGGCTCTGCCCCCTCTAGCCCCCCATTCGAGCGGTGATCTCAAAAAGGAGCGAAGAGACGAAGTCGCGGAGCCACGCGGTTGGCAGAGTGGGGGAGGTGGGGGGAGTGGGGTGGGGGGGATGGGTGGAGGTGGGGGGAGTGGGGTGGGGGGGATGGAGTGGAGGTGGGGGGAGTGGGGTGGGGGGGGATGGAGTGGAGGTGGGGGGGGATGGGGTGGGGGGGGATGGGTGGTTTGGCTGAGCCGGTCGGCGTTACGTCATCCTCTGGCGCTGCGAGCCGGCGTCGTCCGATGGAGTCGGAGGAGCGGGTGGGGTAGGAGAGGGAGAAGATAAAACAATAACAAACAAAATCCAACTTCAGATTTGCGGGATGAGAGTGGATTTTATCCTTGGGCTGCGGGAATGCAAGGCCACGTTTTTTTCTTTTCAGGTTCGCTGGCTTGAGGCTCGGTTCCAGGAGTGTGGTTTTTAAGGCCGCTTTCGTGGATCAGAAATTAGTTTCTATATATATTTATTTTAGATGTCACCTGGAGGCTTCTGGTTTAGCCAGCAGCAATCTGAAGATGTGTGCTTGCCCTGCGGCTCAAGGCACTGAGCCCCTGTCGATTGTCGTGCTTCTGGTGGGAGGGGGGCGGGGGGGCTCTTATCACAGTGGCAAGGAAAGTGTTAAGAACAACAGCTGGCACTTTTTTGCCAAAGCAAAGAGGCAAATCCCCCCCCCTCCTCTCTAGACCATACATAAAACGGCACTGTGAGCGCAAGGCTCTGAACCTCGCTTTGAAGAGTTCACAACTGAGGTGTCCTTTTTTGGCTTCTTGGGTATTTTGGGCGCATCGGCTGAAAGTCTTTCGGGCCAGAGGCTCTCGGTGCTTAGGGGCACGGCGGTGTTACCAATATGCATTTACAGTGGGTCTATAAACAGCTTTCGCTTCACTGTTGGGCTGTTAATTGTTTTTAAGAAAGCCTGGGATTTTGAGTCAAACGCAAACCTGTTAGGTCTTGCTTGAAGGATAAATATATCATTATTATTATTATCACAGTAGCCGCTCGGGGAATCTCAAGTGTTTAGGTTTAAAAAAAAATGTAGAGGTGGGTGGGTCACGCAGAGGTCAGGGCACTGAGCTGGCACCGCTGCCATCCTCGGTCGAAATGTGGGCAGCCGGCTGATTACACCACGTTCTTAAACGTCTCGCACCGATTGTCCCCAGCCTGATGAACGTACGTATGTTGAACTTCTTTTGCGCCGTACGTTGCCAACCGTGCCAATCGGAGGTGCGGTCGTTGGACGCCAATGACTGCGCACAAAAACACGGGTTTCCGCTTAATTTGGCTTACTGCAGCTGTGATGTGCAAATATGTTTTGCATTGATTGATATCTGGGAAACTCGGTCTGTTGGGGAGTTAAATGTTGCGTCTGCTTGAGTGCGGAAAAAGGGGTCAACTGAAGTGACTTCAGAAGGAGCTCTGGGACGCCATTGTCTGGGTCCATTTCCTGGCACAGGGTGATGCACTGCTAGCTGCGGCGTTCTGAGTGTAAATTTCTCCATCTCATGACGTAATGCCGAAAGTGTGATTTGATTCAAAAACGTGTGAGTGTTTTAGACAAACATTTGTATAACCTCTTTATGAACGCAGTAGGAACCAGGCTCACGTGCACTTTAAAGTGACTGCACCGATGCTCAGCTTTTGTGGTCAAAATAGCGCTCACGGGCTCAAAGTTCAACGCGCGGAATGTCCCAGTGGCTGCCTTGAGTGTGCGAGACAGCTGTAAACGCGAATGCTAATTAAGGCGATCGCAAGAGCATTTGCCTTCTGTTCGCCTACTTGTGCCTAATAGCGCAACAATTTGAGAACTGCTGGCACCTGAGCCCTTGCTTGGTGAGCAGGCCCTCCGGCCTTGCCCACCTGCCTTGCCCACCAGCTCTGCCCACCTGCCTTGCCCACCATCCCTGCCCACTCACCCAAAGTCAATCAACACCCTCTCCAATGGGGACTGCCGGGCCGCTCTGCGCGCTGGGAGTCGTGCGGAGTGAGCGACGTGCCAGAAGGCGCAGGCGGTGGCGGGCGACGGCGGTGGGGTGGTGGCAGAAAACCAGCGCCGCTCTCCACCCCACGCTCCCCCCGCACTCCCCCCCCCGGCCTCCCCCCACGCTCCCCGCCCACCACCCCTTAATTAAGAGCTCGCCTCAGAAGCGTTTCTCCAAATCCACGTTAACGGGCTGGCGGTAATGGCCTCGGGCTGACGGGCCCGGTTAAGATAAAATTTTGCCTTGCTGTGCTCGCTCGCCCCCACCTCTCCCACCCCCCTCCTAGTCCTGGTTAGCACCGCAATTACTCACCGGCGGCCGGGTTGCCAGGCTGCCGCTGCCGGATGGCGTGCCGAGTCTGGCCAGCGTGGCCCCCCGTGCCGTCGGCGGGCCACGCAACTTGGCTCTGATTTCCGGCATGAGGGAGCTCGCGCTCAGACCGGGTTTTTGTAGCGCAGCTGCTGAACGGAAGACCCGCTGGATTTTCCCTCTTGCATGGGGAGAATTGTGGCCACCGCGGGGTCCAAGGCGCTCGTAGCGACGGTCTGCTGTTGCCGCCACGATGCTTCGATGTGAACATTGTCGGCTTCCTGACGCCATGCTGCGGATTTTGCGCGAAGGAATCGGTTGTCTCCCATTTGTATGTGGTTCCGCTGAAGGCGGTGGCTTCACCGCCACCCCTGACGCCACTGGAGGAGCTGTATTTATCACAATTAACAAAAGATAATTCATTGCTGGGTTGCAATGTGTGAGCTTGTTTCTGGACGATCCGTTACATCGTTGAGGTGGGGTCATTTGCATAATCACCTCTGTCCTTTACACCAGTGGCGGCTCCTGCAAAATCTCTCAGGGGGGGGCCAAATGTCTGGATGATTGATGAGGATAAGGTCCACCCATGCAATGGATAAATTAACAGCTTAAGCATGTAAAGGCAACTTCACTTCTTTAATATTAATGCAAAATAAAGTGACTCTTACAATACATCTTGTTTGTTTCTATACTCACTATTAAAACAAACCACTCAAGTTTATTTTATTAAAGATTCCACTAGGTGGCGACAAATTATATTGTTGGATGAAACGTGCTTACGTATGATGACGTAAGCACGTATGATGACGTAAGCACGTTAGGGCGAGCCCTCCCGGAAGCCATAGAGAATGCATTGCAGCGCCCCCGTTAGAAAAAAAACATCTTTGAATGTAAGTCTATGGGGCCACTCGGGGCGATTCTCAGCCGGAGTGAAATCGCCCAAAAAGAGGCGGTACTCCACAGAACGTGACATGACGCTGATTGGACTATATCCAGAGGCACAGTGACGGCTAGCGTGACTCTGTGGTTGAATGACATTGGTGGTGCATCGCCCAATCGCCCTAATGAAGAAATCGCCCCTGCTTTACACCAATTTATGGACCTGATATGAAGTATAAATACATTTCTGATTCTAATTGGAGTATCAGGATAATTGTTGGGATATAATGTTGCACCATCCTGGCACTTGAATGAATTGTTGAAAATCGGCGCCGACATTTGATTCTAAAGGATTCTTGGATTTGTTTTTTTCTTTAAGTCTCAGTTCTGTAGTTTCCACCGTTTCATTTGTGCAATGTTCATTCCGTTAGCCTAACAGTGATATTAGCATAACATTCACATTGAATTTGCATAAATAGATGTTCACACGTGCGTTGATTCTTACACACGCGATTCATTGCCTGTATCATGATGGTAAAAACAGAGGAGTCGTCGTCCAAATCCTAAATAAATATGGCCATTCGATGTGTAAAGACATTTCTAAAACAATATATTATGCTTTGTAATGCCGCTGTTCATGTATTGTAGACCAACCCAGAGCTCCTTACAACTCTGACAATATAAAAATCCACTGGCCAATCGACCACCTCTAGGATCAGCTGATGCAAACAAATGTGAGTTTACATTTCACTTAACAGATTTGACAGTCTGCTGCATTCCTGATAGGACTGCAACCTAGCGTACTCGCTCACTCATTCAATTATCTACTCACTCGATCATCCATTCACTCCATTATCTACTCACCCACTCATCCATCCATCCACTCATCGACTCAGTTGGGGGCAGAGTTCCGAAGGCAGGAGGCACAACTGAAGGCCCTTTACCCCCTACAAATTTGAAACAACTTCTAGGAGCCACCGAAAGTGTTCCGCATTCGCCCGCCTCCCAGGTGCAGCATTTCGACTGGTGGCCACCGATGGCGCGGGGTGGCAGTCTCTGGCGACGGCGGTGGCAGCAGCAAGCGATGGCTCTCCGTGCCTTTAGCGGGGCGGGGTGGGGGGTGTTGCGGCGCGGTTGGGGGCAGGTGGGTGGCTCGTCGCCACCCCCCCGTCACGTGGGCACGGCTCCCGTAAGCTCATCTGCTGCTCGTCTAGACGCCACGTGCCCTGCAGCGCAGCGGGCGGGGAGCGCTGGACCGTCGCTCCGCGTGAGGCGCCACGTGTTAAAGGGGAAGGCGCGTGTGTGCTTGTGCGCGTGTGTGTGGGAGCGGTGGTGTAGTGGTTAGCGCGCTGCGCTACGAACCTGGTGACCCGGGTTCGATTCCCGCTCACGGCCAACATCGGTGACGATTATCTGAACCGGTCCTGGGCCTCCCCTAGGTCGACTCAGCCTCAAATGAGTACCTGGTGTGGTGTGTAAACATCGCCACTGGGGAGACAAAGGTGGACGGGCGTGGTGTTGGCCACCCACCCCCTCGTGTGCCGTGCCGGCCTTCATAGGTGCTCGCTAACAGCACTTGCCCCTACAGTCTGTTAAGGCTATACGGGGGATCTTTGTCTTAGTTTTTTGTGTGCGCGTGTGTGTGCGCGCATGCATGCGTGTGTGCCTTCGTGCGCGCGAGGTGGTGCTGGCAGCAGCAGGGGGGCTATTACGTTGAGGTTTTATTTTTTGTTGCTTCCCCCCCCCCTCCCCCTTTAAATGATGTGTGCGCACGACGGTTTGCAACCCGCGCAACCGCTGGCCTGAAAGCTTTCATGCCGTCGGATATTAAAATCTCGCTCGGGGGAAAAAAAAATGTTGGCTTTTTTTTTTTAAACCGGAGAATTATCTAAACGTCCGCAGAGCGAAACGGAGCGTTAATAGAGACCAGTAACGGCGTTGGGGCCCTCCTTGTGTTCATCTTTGCGTCGAGCGTTGAGCGCGTGCGATTCACCTCGGTGCGAATTATCTCGCAAACTCGTCGCATTTCGCAACGTGCCGTGAAGGAACGCGGCTGAAACGCGATGCGCGCGCACCGCCAGTTCCAAGCCAATTTGGCCAAAGCGTCCACGGTAAATAATTTCTCGCGGTCAAACATTTTATTCCAAAAATCTTTCCCTCCCCCCCCCCCTTTCGCCGTCGTAATCAACTGATTTGCTGTGGTTGTGCGAGGACCCCACAGGACCCCTCCGCAGCAGCCGTCTCTACTCTCGCCGCGCGTGCTTTCTCTCCAAGGGTCACCCCGGGTTAACGCCGAGTCTTTTCTTAAAATTGCCTTTTAACCATTTGAGACCTCATTGAGATTCATAATCTCCTTTTGCAAAGGAGACATCGGCAGCGGCCATTTCTCTTTTAATGCACGTCCCTTGCAGTGTCCACGCACATCAGTTGCGTCATCATCATGCCCCGGGTTGGGTACATCATAACGGTAATGCAATTTATGCATTTGAATGACATAAATGACATCATCAATTGAAATAAATTCTGGGCGTGCAAATGTGTTGATTCGTCGATGCAAATGCATTCTCATGCTCGCGACACGTGCGTGGAATTGCACTTGTGAGATGCTGTTTATGTTAAGTGCGTGCAAATGCTGTGCTCATGTTACATTGGGGCTAATGGGGCAGGTATAGTCCTACAAATGAGACGGGTAATACGAGAACTATCCAAATGAGATGGATAAAGGGAAACGAAAGTAATTAATGATTGAATTGTAACCTTGATTCGTCGTAACAATTCACCTATGCACTGCGTGGGTGATTTATTACACGTTTACTACACAAGCAATGAAAGTGATACGCCTTTTGTTATGGGCAGGAATTCATTTCTAACTGATATTCTTTTTTCTCGGGTGTTGGTCGACAGAGGAGCAGCTTGCTTGTGACTCGTAGTAGCCACAGCCATAGCGAAAGGTATACTAGATGTGGTGTGCAGGGTACATATATTTTCCAGGTTGCCGGCCCAGACAGACCCAGCCAAAATTAAGCCAGGGGGGTTTGTGGGTAGTTGTAAAACTTTCGAAATGTCACCATGAAACCCCCACACGAGCATTTGTGCTTGCAAAAGAGGTCACGGGTTCTTTGACGTCCACCTTCGAGCGAATTCATAAATCTCCGCAGAAATTTCTGGGCAACAACGGTGAGATCGGAATCATTGACCCCGTGTGAACTGTGACTGTTAAACAAATTGGAAATTGCTCTGACCCCGCTGGCTCATCCAGTCCCATAAAATAAAAAGCAAGCACAGTAAAACTCCTCTTGTCCACGTACCTGTTAACCGATCTGTTATTTGTGCCTCCGAATTTATCTGCGTGAAATTCCGTTATTCATGCGATGATTCTTCCTCTTTGAGCCATTGCACGGATGGGAAGAGCCACCGGGAATTTGTGGAAAATTCATCCTATAACCTTATTTTTTTTTTCCCTTAAGAAGCAGTCGCACAGCTATTAACTACTGCGCCATGAACCCCGACCGCCTGAGTTCAATTCTTGGCCATGGCAATGATCAGCAGAAAGTGTTTTTTGAACTGGTGTTGAACCACCACCGGGATGTAGCAGTGAAATTTACCTCTTATATTTGAGCATTTTGATTCTTACACTTTTTTCACCATCAACGCCTCGGCGAGTCAAAGCTCTCTTTTTCATGAGCGTCCTGCCAAGTATGCAGCGTCTTCATGCATTGTTTGCATCGCAAAGCCGTGAGAGATGCCGTCAGTTTTGGGGAGGCCTTCATGCAGTAGTGGATAGACCATGGCTGACGAATAACTGCAATGGGTGTCTTGTCCCATGCCCTCCCCCCCCACTGATGTCCTCATCACACGCCGGCCGGTCGAACCAGCGGAGGCTTCGCGGCTTTTGTGGCTCTCAGCGGGAACTGCTGATGAGGCTCTGGGTCATTTTGAGCCTTTGCCACAGGCAATTTCACTTCTGCTGTATTTCAATTTGCCATGTATAAGTTACCAATTTATTTGGAATCGGGAGTTAAAAAGGTGACCGTTTTTTTTTCTTCTTTCTGTTGAACGAGCCCCCGGCGTGTATCACGGGGATTGGGCAGGAGATGCGAGGCGGTGTTTATTTTATTTTTAAAGCTGATGAAATACGAGTAGATTGGTAAATGATCGTGAATCGCAAAAAAATAAACATGCGTTTGTTTTATAGATTGCGTTCTTAAATTAGGACCTTAGAAACTACCGCATTACAAGGAGAGGATGTCGGGATGAGTTTGTAAAGGACGTCCATCATGGGGACGGATTGAAATCGGCCTTGGCGCAGGAGACGGACGCATTGTTGCATCGCGAGACCATGAGCAATGGTGGCTCTCTGGGTTAGGCCTTCATCCAGCAGTGGATGGATCATGGCTGATGATTATCTTTTTTTTTCTTCGAACAATAGCAAACGAAATAGTTGTGAAGTCACAAAAATGGAAATTAACATTTTGTAACCGTGCCAGACAAGCGTGTGCAGTGTGCATCGTTCCGTAGTGACATTAGTGGAGGGCATTAAGAGTTTATGATGTTGGCAAGGCATTGACTCTGACACAGAGAGCTCCTTTGGGGCAGTCGGATTCCAAACAAGTTGTAAGAAACTTTTGCCCTCTTTCCCACAATCACCGAAAAGTGAGCCAGCCCAATTCACGAACTGGGCAAGAGAGTGTTGCATTGGCTCGGATTCCCACAGCAGCCTTGCCAGGCTGAGCCAAATAATGAACCTTTTCTCGGCTCTGTTGGCTCCATAATGATAAGGGAGCCGCCATCAAAGACAGTTTTGATGTCACGGGGTCAACACACATGTCAATGGCGTCCCTTACCTATGTGCAGCGGTTAGCGCGCTGCGCTCCGAACTCGGTGACCCGAGTTTGAGTCCCGCTCATGGCCAACACCAGCGACGATTATCTGAACTGGTCCTGGGCCTACTTCCCTAGGTCAGCTCAGCCTCAAATCAGTACCTAGTGCAGTGTGTAAACATCGCCACTGAAAAGATAAAGGAGGTCCTGCGTGGTGCTGGCCACCCACCCCCTCGTGTACCGTGCCGGCCTTCATAGGTGCTCGCTAAGAGCACTTGCCCCAACAGTCTTTTAAAGCTACACGGGGGATCTTTGATCCTTGTCTTTACCGAGGTAAACTTCAGGGCCATGCTATGAGAAGGCAAATACCTAACCCTGTGTTAAGGAACATTGAAGGAAGGGTGAGTGGCGGTGTGTGGGGAATGAAGAGCACGAGGGGTCAAGGTGTGGTTCTTGAAGCGTCTGGGGCAAGAATCGGAGCGTGGCTGGACTGCATGTAGAACGGCAACGGCTTGGGGCGCCGACGTCAGATTGTCGTGGGAGAGCGCGGCGTCGGAAGCGTTTGTAAGTTCCGGCGCGGGGGTCCTGCATTCGCTCCGCCGACCAGAGAAACACGGCAGTAGTTGTTGACCAGAAGCAGTCGCTTTAAGTGGGTTACGGCAAATTTCTTACGAGCACGAGTCACGTGTTTGCTTGGATGGAATACATTTTGCGAGACATTTATATATATATAACAATAAACGATTTTCGAGAAAAAAAACTGTGGGTTATTAATTCCCTTAAGTAGCCGTGGCTGATCCCGTGTGGCAGCACGATTAGTGGTGCCGTGGCGTGGCGATGGTTTCGGGGCAAATATCACTTCAAGATGTTAGAGCGGTGGACACCGGTAGCAGATTGAGGGTCAAATCTGAATGGAAAAACTGCCAGGCGTGCTCGAGCATCACTTCCTAATGCATCGCCGAATGGGTATCATTTGCTCGGCGTGACGCAAAGGTCGATTGGGTTATAGGGAAGTGGAGAATACTGACGATGTCCGTATCTTATGTGGCCGATCTGTGTGGATGTGTGTTCTTATGTATTGTTAGCGCTATGCTGCATTACGAACCCAGCGAAATGAGTTCAATTCCCGCTCACGGCCAACACCAGTGACGAATATCTGAACCGGTACTGGGCCTCCTCTAGGTCGGCTCGGTCTCAAATGAGTACCTGGTATACTGTGTAAAGCATCTTTCTTTTCTAGGGATCATAGCCGAAATCTTTTCACATTTTTGCAAGAATTTTCCATTAACGGTGATAACAATCGTAGAGACGATTAGCTACAAAATACGAAATAACGCGTGTACTGTGTCAAAAGTGGCAGGTGCGGTGAAGTCGGTGCTTTGGTTGCGCTGTGGGAGGCTGGGGTTGGTGGATCACTGGAGGACGGGATGCGCGTCGTACCAGTGCACGCTTCCGTTGTATCGCCCCGGGCCGGCCTCTTCGCTGAATGGAGGAGGCAGACGAGTCCCTGGGCTCTGTGCCAACTGAGCAGCATTGGGGGGGGGGGGGGGGTACTAAAACCACGGCCGCCGAGTTTCTCAAACAAGCCGGGAGCAAGGGTTGATGCCGCTCGAGCAGTTGGCGACGTCTCTCGGCCCGCGCTGCTACAGCCAAGGGGGGGGGGGGGGGGGGGCTGACTTGAAGTGTGAGCTAAACGGTCCTCGCTTAGCGTGATTTGTGCTCGCTCCTCATTCGGAGTTCCCAATGCATCAAACGGTCGTGACGGTGATTAGCGCGTATTGGCAAGCACCTTATTTTGATGAAATGCCAGCTTTTGCCGTACGCGAAACTCGCCTTGGTAAAATTCGCACGAGAACAGCAGCAGCAGAAGCAGCAGCAGCGGCGGCAAAAGCGACTGCATTCTTCAAAGGGTCGCTGGCAATGTCCATGTGTCCTTGCCGAAGAGGTGTGGGTGGAGACGTGGGGTGGGAGCTCATTTTGAAGCCGCCCCACGGCTCGCGAGGAGAAGGGGGAGGTTTGGTGGCGCCTCTGGTGGATTTTGTCCAGGGCCCGTGGTGTTTCTGGAATCATTAATTGCCGCTGTAGCAGCGGATTGGAATATTGATTACACTCGCGAGGATTGTAAGCGGATTGGGGGCGTTACTGGCCCTGGCTGCGATGGATGGGGCGTGGGAGTGAGTGGCACCCGTGCCCCCCCCCTAATGAATGCACCCCCCACCCCCTCTCCCTGACCCTCACCCGGCAATCTGACACCAAGCTCTTCCAGGTGGTGTCTTCACCACTTTTGACGGAGATGTGCGAGCGGTCGTGAGAGTCAAGGCCGGGTTCTGGGGGGTGCCTTCCTGCTGGGGGTGCAATGATTCGCGGGGCCCCCTGTGAATCGATGACTCGCCTTGTCTTTGACGATCCATGGATTCAAGAATACATTACGTGATTTGATCCGTATGAATACGGTGCATTGCAAAGTGCGGGTTTAATGATTTACCCCTCTCACATTTCAGTTGCCGCGAGTTGTGGTTATTATCCGATAAAAAAAAAAAGTGATGTTTTTCATGTTTTAGTGAATGTAGTGGCATCTAGAGGTTGGAGGGGTTCACATGAACCCGTCACATACACAAAATGAAAGAAAAAAACACTTATTCGATTAAGCTGAAAAATGTATGACAGTCAATGAATCCACGCATCTTAATTGTTAATTCCTTGTTATAGGAGTACATGTATGAGACGCGGCCGTTCCTCTAAACATCGGCCTCCCTCGAAAAAGAAACACCGCCGGTCCCAATGGCTTTTCACGCGGTTGTAAAGGCCATCTTTTTATTTCGGTTGGATGGCGGCGGTGCCGAGTTTGACGCGACGTGATTGCGCGCTTGTGCCGCGAGCGTGAGAATCGACCGTAATTCGACGCGTCGATGGGCGCCGCGACGCCGCAACTTTCGCAAATGATTAGAAGAGGCGCCTTGGAGACACGTTGAAGCGCAGCTTGAAGCGGTGCCGACGTTGACTCGTGTTGCTGGCTTCGTCAAAGCGGTGAGCAATCCACCGTGGCACGGAGCTCCACCCACCGCTGGCTTGTACCAAAAGAATGCAGTCTGATTTACAAAAACAAAAAAACAGAAAATGCCGGCACAATGATCGCCTTGTAGCAAAGATTTCCACATTGCCTTCCCCGCGGCCAAGCTAAAAATGTGTGACCTTGACGACGTCGGCGGCTCGTCTGGCACCTCTGTCCCCGGGCCTTCGCACACTCGCGAGCCCCCCCGCCTCCACTCTCGCGTCAAGCCGGGCGGCACCACATGGGGCCTAGGTTCGAACCCGGGTCCATGCTGCACTTCCAGGAAATCTAACGATCCATGTCGGAGGCCTGAGGCGTGATTCCTGGGTTATTGCGTGAAGACGCAGTTGTTTGTGCGCTGACCGTCTCATGCGTTCACCATCGACCGTGCAGGATGACAGCGACGACATCATCGGCCGTGCCAGCACTGCGCATCTCAGAATCAGAAGATGTACTTGTATTGGAGGAATCTGATGAGCTGTGAAGCTCTTTAACAGAGCTGGTCCGGTCGGTGTGATAGTTCGGAAGTGAAACTACGGCCCGCTCACGACCCCGATATGAGACGAGCTACACTGGCTCCCTATTAAACGTAGGATTTCTGAACCCAGTATGAATGGCCAGAGAATGGGGGCCGGGGTGGGGGACCTCAGACATTGAGCCCGGGGCGGGGGGGGGAAATAGAATGCTGATCCGAACATCGCGTTTGTTATTTTGTCAATGTAAGTTTTGTTTCGGTGATATTCCTCCCCTCCCACCTCCCTTCCCTTCATCCCCTTTCTCTCCCTTCCCTGCTTCACCCACTGCCCCCCCCCCCCCCGGGCGCTATCCCTGCTGTCTTAAGGTAGTGAGCCCGGGGGGTAACTGTAATGGGTCTCCATCTGTGCGAGATTCACCCAAGAGGTTGCGGCTCAACCTCAGACGTTGTGCACACGTGGAATGTTTCCCCTCTGTGACTTCAGTTCTTGGTGTTCAAGAATATTGATAAAATAAAACACGAGATTGCTTCCAAAATTCTCCCTACTCAACCTCCAAGAGTCTGCATGAATCCTCTCCATCCCATCTCGCCGATCGACGCAGTCCACGATCCTCAGCATCCCCCCCCCCCTCACGGTCGATCCGCTGTGCCCGCCACGTTGGTGTGGCGATGCCGGCGGCCAGCGCAGTTTCGGGGTCTCCGGCTTCAAGACCTGGAACGAGTTCCTCCCGGCTCACGTCCGGGATATCCGTCCCTTGAGCCTGAGCCAGTTTTTGCGAGAGGTTTAAAACGGCGCTGTTCCAAAGAGCTACGCGTGATTAGTGAGCATTCGTGATGGACTGGACTCCTTAAAGTTGGGCGATAAGAAATGATGGGACCTATTTGTCATTCCTCGCCATGTTATGAATTGTTGCAATTCAGTGCTGTAATTGATGATGATTTTTTTTGTAACGTGGTGGTGGTGAAAGTGGCGGCCACTTCGTGACCAGAGGGTCGCCTGAACTCATTGCTGCCCAATGAAAATAATAATAACATTGATTCTCGCGTGCGTGAAAAAAAACAATGATTCTCATGTACGCGATAAAAAAATATATAACATTGATTCTCGCATACGCGATTAAAAAAGATATTACATTGATTCTCGCGCGTACGCGATAAAAAAAAACCGTAACATTGCTTCTTGCGTACGCGATAAAAATAAACATTGATTCTCGCGTACGCGATAAAAAACACATAACATTGATTTTCGCGTGTACGCGATTAAAAAAAACGTTTCATGAGCTTAACAATCAACATTACTTTGATGAATCGATGCATCGTTACACCCTTTGTCTTTTCTGATTGTGCTGTTTAGAAAGCCCAGCGTCTACAACTTTTCTCAATACCATGTGAAGTGTTCACTCTTGTCTATTATGTCATCTCAGTGGTCCTGTTTGTAGCCGGCCCGTTGCGTCCGCAACAGCGGTGAGCAGAAAAGGCGGGTTGTGACTTTTGTGGTATTTGACATTGGCCCTGTCTCTCTGCAGGTGCTTCTCAAGATCGGACCACCTGGCACTGCATATGAAGAGGCACCTTTGACCTTTTGAAGGTGAATCGAAAATATCACTGGGAAGCAACACCTTTTGCATCACCTGCTTTGGAAAAGTATCTTTCTTTTCTAGGGATTATAGCCAACATCTTCTTGCCTTATACATTTTTGGAAGAATTTAACGTGATGATGATGATGAGGACGACGAGGACGACGAGGACGACGATAACGATGGTGATGATGAATACCTAGAAAATACAAAAAAAAAAGAGAAAGTACGTTCTTTCGACGGATCGGAGCTCGCTGAACGATTGCATTTCTATTGAAGATTTTGAAAGAACACGAAAAAAGAAACCCGAGGGTAAAAGGAGCATCCTGTGCCGAAGATAACACGAGACTTGACGCGTTGTTTTTCTCGGAAGGTTGCTTTTATTTGAAGGCGAAAGATGCGGCGGGCCGTCTCGAGATAAGCGCAGGGGTCGTCGCAGCGGCATTTAAACTTCACGGCGTCGTGCACAAGTACAGTGTGACCGTACGATGACGACTGTGGACCCCCCCTCGCGCCGCGATGGACTCGCGGAGTTCGGAGGGCACTTGAGGTGGACTTGAGGGGAAAAGGTCTTTGGGATTTTTGTACGGGGGCCAATCGCTGGTTTGCCGGGGTCATTTTCGTTCTTTTCTGTTTCGACGAGAGCCCACGTGTCGACAAATAATAATAGTAGTACGTGAGAACGATGTACAATGATTCATACGCGTATTCTCGCATAATTTACCATTGCGGTTAACCCCCCCGTGCGTTTCGTCACGTGATTGGTGTTCGTGTCCTAGCAGTGTTCATTGCGTTGTGCGCCACGTGCCGTTTTTTTTTTTGACGGACGCCGAAACAGAAAGATTAACTTTTTGTTTACTTGACACTTGTCGTCGTCGTTGCTGCAGCGGGGGACCCGTCATGTTCTGCTCGTTCCCGATCAGCTCATTTTGTGGGGGGTCACGATAATGGACAAAAAAGAAATGGACGTGCACTTTTAGTTTTATACTTCTTTTTTTACCCCCTCCCCCCCCCCCAATCCCGTGACCCCTTTACATTATTATTTTTTACTTGAAGATTTTCGTTTGTATTAATGCACTAGCTCAATGTGTTTTGGTGTGGTGCCTTATGTCAAGATATTCTTTATCATCATGCTTTTGTACCCTCCTCTTACCACCACCCCCGTTTTGAAAGCCACGAAACAATCGAGAAATCTTTTTGGTTTGTTTCTTTTCGGACGGAATTCGAATTGTCCCTGAACGGATTTGCATGTTGTTAGAACTTCGCTTGCAACGGGCATCAGATACATCGTTGCCTGTCGTTGTTTCTGCACCCTTAACTGAGAGCACTTTTTTGCCAAAAGTTTCAGCCATCAAAGTGAACGATCTTTTTTTCTGAAACTTGAGAAAACAAAGAAGCAAGTTTGTTTGCAATTCATTTCTCAAGTGTGGGGCTTGCCACGACTTGCTTGTCATCCGTTTTGTTTCGTTTCAGGCAGCTATGCAGGCGTTTAGAGAAAAAAAAACGATTTCTCATTCTTTCTGAGTTAATTAAAAATACGACTCGTGTAGGTTAAGAAAAAAGAAATCCCTTGACATATAACTGTCGGGGCCAATGCTTAAATATGGCAACGTAGCGAGAAGCGTAGTTGTTTGCCGTCTCGTCGACTCTGCGTGCTTGCCTGTAAATGTCCTGACGGTATCTGTGTACGTGCACGTGAAGTAGAAGAGCAGGGGTGCTCAACCCGGTGAGCGGGGGGGGAGGGGGCCGCGGGAATAAGTTATGAAGTCATTATTATTTATTAATAATTAATAATTATTAAGGTTTCCCACAAGAGGTTAAGTTGGGGGGGACCACGGCGGGTTCACGGCAAAGACAAAGATCCCCCGTGTAGCCTAAACAGACTTTTGAGGCAAGTGTTGTTAGCGAGTAGCACCTACTGAAGGTGCTTCTCGCTAGGGGGTGGGTGGCCAACACCACGCGCCCGACCGACCCTTTGTCTTCCCAGTGGCGATGTTTACACACCGCACCGGGTACTCGTTTTAGGGCTGAGTCGGCCTAGGGGGAGGCCCAAGACCGGTCCAGATTATCGTCATCGGTGAAGGCCGTGAGCGGGAATCGAACCCGGGTCTCCTGGTTCGTAGCGCAGCGTAGCGCTAATCGCGACAACACCGCTCCCCACACACTCGCGCACTGTTGTCTGCCTTTGGCAAAGTGCTGCACGCTGATGTTCCTCCATAATAGAGGCTTTCCGGGGTTAGATCGCGTAAATATATATGAATGTGTCGTTAAACCCGTCACCACCCGACACAGCCAATTCGTAGGGTTTTTGTCACGTCAACAAAACGTGCCAATTCGTTACTAGTCCAGCACACCGGTGTGTTGGAGTGTAAACCCACAACGTTTACAATTCGAGAGGACTCTCCAACACACCGTTGTGCTGTACTAGTAACGAACTGTTACGTTTTTTTCACGTGACAAACCTTACTAGTTGGCTGTGTCGGGTGGTGGCGGGTTTAACGTCGCATTTATATTGACGCGATCTAACCCAAGTACCTCCATTGTGGATAATATTGGCCGCGAAAGCCTCTCAAGGGACATTTTTTTCAAGTGACAAACCTTACTAGTTGGCTGTGTCGGGTGGTGGCGGGTTTAACGTCGCATTTATATTGACGCGATCTAACCCAAGTACCTCCATTGTGGATAATATTGGCCGCGAAAGCCTCCTACATGTTAAACTGGTGATATTTCTCTTATCCACATTGATACCATGGTACTAATTGGTGGGGGAATCCGAGTAAGGAGACACAGATCGCTCCGAATAATTTTCTGCCACTCTCTTATGCCCCCCCCCCACCCCCCTCTCAAAGTCATGGCGAAAAGGAAGAATGTTTGCACGGATATTAGGAAGATCTGCAGTATCGGGTCGGGATCCGGGTGACGTGCATTCTGCCGCAACTGCACAACGCTGCTCGCCGTAGCGGGGGTTGTGCGAGGTGGCGATCCAATCTTGTGTGATGGGGGGTTGGGTGGCGGGTCCGGTCCACGATCCAAAATGAAGAGGGTTGAGAACTCCTGACTTAGACGGTACTAGAGTAGTACGTAGCGGTAGACCGTAGAATATTGATACCATATCGGGTGTCATTGCTAACCCAGTGGGGTAAACACGAGACAATGTTTCATCACGTCGCACGATCGGAGGCGGGCGGGCGGGCGGGCACCAGTTTCCCCCATCCCCACCCGCACGTGGAGCGTGATGCACGTAGAGTGTTTAAACCAGCAGGCACACGTATGCAAAAAGGAAAGGCAATAAATGAGATTGACGTTTGATATCGACTCGTGCAAAATGCCGCCGCCGTGCGCCGCCAGGCCCGCGCGTTGTTTAGGGGGGCAGGGTGCGCGGTGGTGCCACACTCTGGGGTGTCGCTGACGGAATGGCCTCCCGCATGAATTGCCGCCGAGTGAGAGTGCTGCGTGCCGATTGTTGATGGTGTTTAATTGGCGTTCGCGATTGCCGTCGAAGGTTTTTTTGTTCTTTTTCCCACCGGGGGAATCTAAATTTACTTAAAGCCTAACTCGAGGTAATCTGCCACGGTGACATCTTGAGGTTTTCTTTTGTTTCTGTTCGTGAAAATGTGCCTTACAAGAGAGGAAAAAAACCCCAAGCTAATTTGGAACATTTTCCATAAAAGGACTTTTTTGTTGTTGTATTAAAATCTGACGCGGTAGGAATTGAATAAAACTGTCCCTTGAGAATTTGCCACTTTCGGTGGGGGAGGGGAGGCGAGGGGTTACAATTTAGATTGCAACATTTGAAAAGGTCAAGGTTGGCTGGCGTAGAGGATTACTGTACCCGCCACTGAGACACTTTGTCCGACATCGACAATTCGATTCCCACTACTGCCCAGCGACGGTTCCTGGGAACGATTACCAAAGCGCGTCGTCTGCTACGGAGCGGACGTTAAAAGACCCGTGGCACCATTTTCAAGAGGAGTCCACTGTGCCCCCAGGTTACTTATCCCAAATCTGAAACTAGATTTTTAAGGTAAAGTGACCAAAAAAAAGTGATTTCCTTCCCAGTGGAAGTCAGTAACGCGTCGTTGTCCCATGTAAGAGCAGTATTTTATATCGACGGGCCTCTAAACTTGTTTAATCTGGATGCGTTGGCCGCATAGAATATGGAACTCTCCACAAATACTTGCGTTGAGCTTCACGGCGGCGTGCGGCGATGCCGTCTCTTCTTATTCCCGGTTGCTTTTGCTTCGAGATTTCTTCAGAGGGGCTGGTGGTCCTGCCCCCACCGAGAGCTGCGTGTAAAGGCAGAGAGTGGGCACGTGGCCCTGTGCGTCGGCGGCACGCTGTTTATTATGGGAGCAATAACGAAAGCAGACACGAACACAGCTCACGAGCATAGGGGGGTGCGGGGAGGGGGAGGGGCAGCTATTGTTTGACGGGACCCGTGCAACATTAAACTGTAGCAATATCGCCACCAGAAAACGAAAATGAAACGTGTCGCGTTTCCACTCGCGACCGCTTGGATTCCGCACGCGCGCGCACTGTTGCGGCGAGTCCTGTTGAATAGCCGCCGTGTTGTCATCGTCATCGGTCATTGTCCATCCACTGCTGGATGAAGGCCTCCTCACTGTAGTCACAACGACACGCATAGAGCCACCTGATGCATGAGCCACTGGCACCATGTGATGTTGAGCACCCGCAGGCCGACTTTGCGTCGGGTTGTTAATGGGTTATATACTTTGCGATAACCGTTTACTGAATGGTTCATTGATTTCAAAATTGAAGGAATTGACAGTGGAATACGGTTCGATTTCTAGCAGCTCGTCAACCGATCGGCACGCGAGAACAGTCGAACGTGAGCACGGCCTGCTCTAAGGTGATTGGTGATTCTGACGGGTGAAGGTGTTCTACCTTGCCGTGTTGGTCATGGGGCTCGCGTGGCACCATACTTTGGCCGCAGTGGCGTGCCCAGAAAAAACATTTCAGAGGGAAAAATAGCTTTCTTCCCAAGAGCGCTTAGTCAAAATTTATCTAAGATAAAATGTGCGTCAAGAATAATTATGTACAATTGAGCATTTTTGAAGAAATAAAAAAGCTCAGAAATTGTCTGACGGATCAACCCCCTACCCCCACCCACGCGGGTGGACCTCTGCTTCACCACGCTGGTCGGTGTGAGTTGGTGAAGGTTGGGAGACCGATAATTTATTTTTTAAACCGTTATTTTGCATTCGAGTATCGACGAAGGCTCAAAGTCAAAAAGTGATTTGCTTTCTCAAATGAGCGTTGATGCAGCGCTCAGCTTCTGTTTACAGCCCTAAACCAGCAGTGATAGGAACAAACAAAACAATCCACACTCCTATGGCAATGGGCGAATCTATACACGAGACAAACCACCGTTGACTTCTCACGAAGCGGTACTCGCTTTACCGACCCCCGGTGGGATGATGGGCTGAGTGAACCCCTCCCCCCCCCCCCCAAACAAGAATTTGAACTCGCAAAGATATTTGCGAGCTGTTCGCTTTCTGCCACGGAGCCGCCGGGGCCAGATGGCGAACGACGACTGGGCCGGGAACGAACGCTCCTCGACGTGTTGCGAGCGCCGCTCCGTTGGTTTTTGCGTTTCTGTTGTTGTTTTTGTTGTTGTTGTTGTCCCCTTGCTCTGTGTGAGGCTGCGCGGCAGAGAGAGAAAAGGCCTAAGCTTGGGTGTGCAGACTCGTTCCTTGAGCTCTGCTAACTGCGTCTGTGAATATTTGACTCGAGAAATTTATTTTTGTTAAAGCTCCGTTTTTGTAATTTTGTTCTTCACCCCCGTTTTTATATATGAATTTGGGAGAAAAGAGAACAAACAAAATGTATTATAGCTATGCAAAGTTTACGTTTGTAATACACACGAAAAAATTAAGCTATTTTTTGATTTGTGAACTATTGTACTTTAAATAATGTTAGTGCACTGACTGCGCAACAGGTTGAAAGACGTAAAGAAAATCTTTGGCCGTGTTGCCCCCCCCCCCTGCTCCCCGCCGCGTCTTTTTACAAAAGAAAACGAACAGAAAGAGAGAGAGAGGAGAGAGAGGAAGTGGAACGGTGGTGCGGGTACGAATTGATCCCCTCTCCCGCTCCGCCACCCTCCCACGCGTTGTACAACTCTGTGACATTCGCTTGCCCTCCTTGGTTCATTTGGGATCGATCAATTAATGGCCCTTCCTGCGACAATCTTGCTGACACCTCCACCCACCCTACCCCCCCCATCTACCCTTTTGCGACGCTGCATCTCACAAAACTCCGTGCCAGGTCTTTTTTTCTTTCCGTTTTGCCCGCGCCGTTCAGATCGCACTTTGATTTACCATCGCAAAAAAAATGCGTGCTCTACATTCCATTTTCATGTTCGGCGTTGGCACGTCCAGGATTAATCTTTCACACCCGTGGCTGCAGTTAAAGAACAAAAAAAAAGTGGAGTAGACTTTGTTGGGTGTTTTTTTTCTCCCAGCATCCCTTTGCTCACCACAATCGAGTGATGTGTGCGTGTGTCCATCACTCCGTGGTGGCGGTCACGTCTCCTGCGTCAGCTGTTTCAGACTTCAGACCCGCGCCTCTGACTTATTGCTAGCGATTCGCCGCACGAATTTTGTGCGCGTTATAAATCGGACTGATTATTCGTATTCTTGTTATTATACAGCAGCCTCGACGCCCGTCAGTTTCTCGAGCGGGGATACGTTACCCACACCAGGACGATGTTCTGAGAGCATTTTAAATGAACACTGTAATGCTATGACACTTTAAGTTATTTACAGCGTTTCCCACCAGAAGGTTCCACATTTGCTGCTTGGTTTAAATACATGTTTTATATATGGAAAAAATTGGCTTCTTGTAATTGAAAAGGTGCTGCATCTCAATGACTTAATTAAGTCGGAAATTCTCCGCAGGCCATTTCATTTTCAATTTTCAGGGAAGCCATTTGGGCTTGTCGGCTCTTGTTTTGAACTCGCCACCTCAATCAAAAACCGCTAATTCTGAACCGTGCGGATTCATGCGGAGAGTGAAGCAGATGCACCGACGTCTCGTAATCAGTGGCGTAGCTTACCGCGTGTGCAGGCAGTGCGCAACTGCACCTGGGCTGACGGTGCCTCGGACGGGTCCAGGCACCAGGCAATGTCACGGCAGAGGAGCTGGTGTGGAGCGGGGGGGCGGGAGAGACATTGAATTCCTTGCGCGAGGAGGGCCCATGTCAGCCACGTGAGGCCACTACGGATCACGCGAGGGAAACTAGTCGTGCTTCTGGGCACCTACTTGGTTTTTTGTCCGGGTGAATGTGAAAGTTGCTGCACTCGAATCGGGGCGTGTGTTCGAGCAAACATTCGTAGAAAAAAAAAATGTTTTTGTCGCTGTTGGTCGAAGTGTGGCGGCGTTTGCTTGGGAACGTGAAGAAGTAACAAAATAAATAAATAACAAGATAATAATAATTACACTTCCTAATTACGGCCAAGTGTCGTGGGACCAAAAAAAGATCACTGAATGTTAAGCAAAGAGAGAAAGATGATTGCACCTGAAATGAAACGGATCCTCCATGAGAATGAGTTACACGTGAAGGCTTTTCACAATCGACACTCTACAGTTCTTTAAAATATCTTGCATGGCGGTTGTACAGTACCGTAAGTGTATGTATCAGCCTGATGTTTTAAGTGTAACATTTATTTGGGCTCAATGGTTAATTATTTAGTTAATTATTCTCAGGTTTATCATAGAAATGACTGTTCGCGTGTAGACTACTGCTTGGCGTTAAAAACGTCACAGGCTTAAACAAACCGCCGCTTTGTCTGAACGAACAATTTTGGCTTCTTAATGACGTGGGCATTTGTGGTGTCGCGTATTGATGATGATGAAGATGATGGCGACGATGATGACGATGATGAAACCAGTTGTAGAGAAGGCCTACTGGACTGTCGTCATCGCACACCGCCCTTTTCCCACGTGCATTGAAAAAAATGAACGACAGACTCGCGATCATGATCCGTCAGCAGGCCACACAAGTGCGTTTCTATCGAGCAAACACACACGGCTTCGAAACACTGTAATGACGTATTGGCCTCTTCCCATCTTGCTGTCTCTCTTTCCAAGCCTCTGCTCTCGTACTTTTAACATAAAACCACAAAAAGAGATACCAAGATCAGGCCACCTCCGGTTTTAGCCTCGCAAAATATTTGGGCAAGTAGGTGCTGTCGGCGAGCGCCTATTAAGGCTGATGCGAGTGGCACGTGGCAGGTTGCGGCAGCTTCTCCCGCTTCGTCTCACTGCAGCCGACGCCGATGTCAACATTCGCCCGGCTCGACGTGTTGCGCAAACGCTTTCAACGTGTTCAGATACGTCGCACAGCGTCTGCCACAGTTGCAAAGAGGTCCTGCATGTCAATGCCTAATGATACAAACACAAAAAAACACCCGTGGAAACCTAGGATATCCAGTAGAATGTCTGTGTTAGAATAGCTTATTTCTGGTATTTGATGCTCTGGGTCATAGGAATGTAATAATTGCCACTTAACGAGGATTTCGCCACATCCTCCCCTGACGATTTTACAAATTTTCACAAATTGGGGCCGTGATTCGATAACAGGAATCCATTGTTTTACTTTGTTGGTTCATTTACGCAACTCCCGTTGGCCCTAGGACTCCCGTAAGCCACGCTACACGCAGCGTAGCAATTAGGGTCATAATTTACAGCGTCTATTCAATTCTCGTTAAGGCCCTCCCCATGCCATGAAGATTGAGCAGGCTGCTTGACCATACTTCGCCAAGCTGGTCAGTGCAGTTTGGTGCAGGCGGTTTAGATATTCCTCGCCCCCCCTGATGTTAACCGGGGCCCGGAATTAACCCCGGATCGCCGGCCTAATAGCACAGCGCGCCAAAACAACTACGCCGCCGCTCATCCCGCACAGCGTGCACGAGTCGATGCATGCGTATCACGAACGTGGACCCACCGATTTTTCAATTCCCTCCACTACATGCCTCGACTCCGTTAGGTGTTCACTGGCTGCCCCAAGCTAAACTATGTCACTCTGATGGGCAACACCTTCATTTCTCGTGGAATATATTTTCGAGGGACTCCAAAACCCCCGAATTTGAAAAAGTGTGGGGGGTTGGATTTTTTTCTAGAGCTCGGCCACAGGACCGCTCCCACTGAAGTCAAGTCCTGGTGAGGGATGTGCAGGTGTAGGAAGAGCTGTTCGTAAAACGTGTGTTAATAAGAATCTTTATTTAGGCTGGAGGAATCCGATGAGCTATTAAGCGCTTTTTCGCAGATGTCCCAGTATGGGCGGGTCAGCAAGTTAAGGCCGTGGGCAGGCAGCACGGGCACCAAACAGCAGAAGCGGGCCTCGCGTTTTCCAGCGCGGCAATCGCTGTCTCTTCCTCCCCCGCTTGTTTGTGCACGCCGGATGCTGGCCAATTTGACATTGCTTTAATTTAGAATCGACCGATGACCGTGGTGGTGTCGTATTCATACTATAATTGGTGTCGTTACTTTTCTCGATAAGAAGGTGCTGTGTTCGGCGATCGTTTATGAAAAGCTGGCTGGCGAGGATGTTTTTTAAAAATTATTTTAGTTGTTGATTTGCCGTCGCTGCGAAGTTTGGTTCACGGTATCGAGCGGGGATTATCTGTTCGGAGGCGACGTGTGTGTGTGTTTGTGAAATGTACAACGCCTGCGTGCGTGCGTGCGTGTGCGTTGTTTGTGATGACATCGCTACAGTCGGTGCAACGCGTCTCTCGCCCAAAGCAAATTTATATTCGGAAATAGGTTTTCAAATGCGGATAAAAAAAACCCCGACAATAATAATAATGGTATTAACGGGTTTGGAATTGTCAATTTACGTGTGCAGTGTTATTGCTGAAATCAATGTGAATCTGGGAAATGTGGTGACACAATTGGAACTGCACAAATGTGTGCCCTTAAGCGTTGGCTTTTTGCGACGACGACGATGATGATGATGATGCTTATTGTTTGCCAAAGATGATCTGAAATGAGGGTCATTTCCCCACTTGATTCGTTTCTGTTGTTGTTGTTGTTTACGCACAAAGCGCGTGTCGGGCGGGGCTGCTCGTGCCTGCAGTCCGGGCCACTGAGAGTTGCCGTGCGACGCCTGCGAAAAGGAGAATGGTTTAGAAAGACAAAACCGTTGCTGTTGTAACAGGGTACGTGAGTAGGACGCGTTAGGCGTTGAGCGCCAATAGCTTTGAGGCCCGAACGCTGGTCCACGTGATCTTGCAATCGCCTCCCAGAATTTAACAACACTTTTGAACACTTTTCAATTCAACACTCGCGTAATAAACAAAAGACACGATGCATTATATAGTCGGTGCCCGTTGTCAGTCCACTGTTGGCTCCCGCTGAAGCTTATTTTTTTTATGTCAGTCATGGGAGCGGTGTGGCCATACTTCACCAACCCACGCGAGCGAGGGTTGGTGAAGAGGGAGAGGTCCGGGGTGAGGGGGGGATGTCGCTCGCTCGCTCGCCACTGACGGTCACCTTGGGTCGCCGGGTTCTTCGCCCAGCGCGCTAACCGCTGCGCCACAACTCCTCCCTCGCGCCACGAGGGCGAAGAACAAAACACGTGACGGTAATACGGTAATGCAGTTCTGGTTAGATTAAACGACGAACAACCCGCGGTTGTAATTCTCACTTCTGAGTCAAACTCTTTGTAATTATCACCGAAGCGGCCAAAACGCGGCTTTGGCGAACGTCCCATTCCGTGACGCGCCGTGGTTGTTCCACTCGCCGTGAACGGCTTCTCTGCGCCGAACGAAGCGAGTTTGAACTTTGGCCCGAACTTAACGCCGAACAACGCGACGTGAAAGTAAGACGAGAAACTTAACCAGCGGAAGTTGCATTCACCAAAGATGTTGGAGACCACACGCGCTACGCACGCACGCGCGCGCGTGCGCATACACACCACGTTTTTACGAAGCCGCATTTGTCCGTAACAAGTAAACCGACTCACTTCCAACTTTAATCTGAAAGCATTGCTATGGGGTCTTTTGTTTTCTTTTTTCTATAATGAGACTCGTGTGTCGCTGTGCCGGTAATATATGTGCAAAACATTTTTAAGGTGTGTTTTTTGAAAATGTACCATATCTGTCACGACGCGCTGTGTCCTATGTATTGTAATGTATATGCTCTCAAGATAATAGGGGGAATAAGAATTGCATTGTAGACATCTGGAGTATTATTTTTCATTTCATAAATGTCCACGAGTGTGCTCAGCATGAATAGGCAATTAAGTAAGGGCCATGTTTACAACCAGCTTGTTTTTTTTCTCTCCTTTATTTATTTGTAAATAAATAAATAAAAGTTCCGTGAAATATTCGTCTTATTTGAATATGATAATGGACACGGGCGAACTCTTATTGCCGTCGGTAAATTCTGCCTTGAAACAGAATTCATTAAAAGTAATTGCCGATGAATATTACATCTTTCGTATTTCTCGATTACCTTCTTTTGAAAGGGAGGAATACATGCGCTAAATGGTGGACATAACTAACAGCCGAGTGCTGTCCCGCAGACCGCCAAAAAGGCTGCTCTTGCCATCGGCACGCGGGTTTTTTTTTTGTTGCGCTGGGGAAGGGAATCGTTTAAGATGTTTTATGGGCATATGAATCCGTTAATTACCGGCTTGTTCCCAATCAATTGCCATAAAGGCAAGTTTATTTATAATCAACGAAGCAGCTGGGGGGGTGAGGGGGGTGCATTCTGCGGACGAGTCGAAGGTGCTGTAATTACCCCCCCCCCTCCACCCCATCGTGTCCCACCTCTGGGACGGCAGCTACGGGGCCAGAGACGGCACCGCCGCACGCGAACTCCACCGGCGATGTTTTTGCTTGGGAGCGCCAATTAAGGGAGATTTTTGCCAAGCCCCATGTGCAGCGTGCAGAAAATTAACCCCCAAGCCCAGCCCGTCCCCCTACCTACCCAGCCCTCGCTCCCTAAACTACCCAGCTACCGGCTCCTCGCCTGCCTACCTCCAAACCCCGGCTCCCAGCTGGGCCGATTCTACGGGCGCATCCACGTTGCTCTCCCCGCCTCGGCTCGCCCGCTGATTTGCGGTATTGATTGTTTGCAATGTGTCTTGCGGCCTTAAAGGCCGTCTCCGAGTATGATTCGGAATCAAATTGCCTCCTAATAGGCCGCGGGGCGGCTCTCGGTAATGTCCCGAAACGCTCGCGCAGGCTACGTCCTCTCGCTCACCCCCCCCACCTCATCCCCCCGCCTCACCCCCCCGTCTTACCCCTCCCCCGCCTCACCACCTCACCTCCCCCACCTTACCCCCTCGCCTCAACCCCCCCACCTCACCCCCCTCCGCCTCACCCTCTCACCCCCCCCCCACCTCACCCCCCCACCTCACGCCCCCACCTCACCCCCCCCCAGCTCACCCCCCCCAACCTCACCCCCCCACCTCACGCCCCCACCTCACCCCCCCCCCACCTCACCCCCCCCCACCTCACCCCCCCCCCCCCACCTCACCCTCCCGCTCCACCTTTCTCGACGACGCTGCTGCGGGCGATCCACGACATTCGTGCAGCCGCGTCTGAAGAAACAGCAGCAGCAGCGCAAACAACAATAACACACCAAGCAGCAAATTTGGATTGTCTAATAAACTCGCGCGCACATTTTTTTAGAATTCATGCTTCTTGTCTGCCCTGGTTTCCTCTTGACAGTTGCGTGCATTTGATTAACATTGCCTTCGGAGCGGCGGTGAATCTTAAGGCCGAGGAAATTTAATTTGGCAAATTCGCCCGCGACGCTGACAGGCGGGGTGGCTCGTCCTCGTGATGAGTGTCCCCGCCGTCTTCCTCGCCCGCAAAGGATCGGGACGAGGTCGGACTTGTGAACATCCCTTTTGGCAACGGCTCGGCCACCGACGGTGCACCCACCCACACGGCTCAAACCCGCGGGCGCAGAGATAAGAACCTGCAGTGGTGTGTGACCTTTGCCCCGGGAGTGGTTCATCATGGCTAACCTTCGGCAATTTGCAGCTGAGCGATCGTGTCTTGTTTAATTACTTTCCTACTGGCACAGTTCCCCACCCACCCCATCGAAAGACAAAGATCCACCAGTGTAGCCTTTACAGACTGTTAGGGCAAGTGCCGTTAGCGAGCACCTATGAAGGACGGAACAGGCACACGAGCAGGTGGCTGGCCGGCACCACGCCCGGCCACATTTGTCTCCCGAGTAGCAATGTTTTTACACATCGCACGAGGTTGTCGATTGAGGCTGAGAAGACCTAGGGGAGACCCAGGACCGATTCGGATAATTGTCACCCGTGTTGGCCGTGAGCGGGAATGCAACTCGGGGTTGTGGGATTCGTAGCGCAGCGCGCTAACCGCTACACTGCCCCCCCCCCTTCTCCAGCGAGACACGCGCAGACTGACACGAGCCTGAAACATCAGCCAGCATGCGTGCTCCAGCAAATTAGAAAATGTGAATTTCAACGGAAGCGTTGGCGATGAACAACCCCATTAACTGCTGCGTAGCCACTCTCCGATGTGGTGTCTCCCGGTTGTGTCTGCGACGAGACGCAGAGTCCACGCCTGCGTATCCGGGGCACGTATTCACAGAACCTCTTCTGGAAGAAGAAAAGAAAATCCCTACAAGTGACCTTTGCATCTTCGCACGCAACTCTGTTTCGGGATAGGTGTTTGTCGCACGAGAGTCGAACTAATGCTGTTGTATTTCGATTTTTCAGAGCTGGCATTTAGCCACGTGAAGTGAAAAGCCCCATGTTTAGCGTCGCGGTTTATTGCGTGCTATCGCTGGTGGCCAGACCGAGCCCATCAACGCGCTTTCCCTTCGGAGCCCAGTTTAATATCGAGGCCTTGAGCCCAGGACCTCGGCCCGGCACTCTGACCCCGGAGGCACCCCGAACACGTGGATTTGAATGTATTGCTCGCTTAAATACGGAACGCCGAAAAATCTCGGAGCGCTTTACGACGCACACCAAGAATTGGTTTCACAACGGCAATGAAAGAGGGGGGGGGGGGGGAAGGGGGGACGGGCGTGTAAGAATAATGGAATTTGAAATGATGTAGGGGAAACAATTAAATGGCAGCCGAAAGAGATGCAGAAGACCGCTGGGAGCCCTAAAACTCTGACAAATCTCACGGCGTAAAGAGCCGGATGTGCGCTGCTGACCTGCAAATATGTGTACAGACACACGAGTGTCATCTCCTCGGCAGAGTGGGTTTTCTTCCGGACTCCATTTGCCTCCCAAAATGAAAAAATAAATCATTTAATGAACTCACGCCAACGTTCGCCTACCCCCCCCCCCCATGCAAGGATCCTCCTGACGCTTTTCCGTGTGCGCGTGACGGCTTCCCTCACCGCCAACAACATCAACAATAGACTCGTTACAGGTTGACTGTCTTTTCCGAGGACAGCCTGGCAACATGATACGAGGAGAACAGACGGATGGGTCGACGTGGTGGGGGGTAGCGGGGGTGGGGGAGGTTTGAGGGGGTGGGGGCTCGTGGGCACCAAGACGCGCAACGCAGAGACACGCGTCACCGCCGCGATGACGAGACGTGGCAGCCGCCGCTGTGTGTGGCACGGTGGCACGCGAGAAAAAGCGGCGGCGGCGTTTAGTGCGCGCCGCGCGTCTCCTCCCGACACGATTTAAATGCCACCGGTCGTGCGCCGGGCTGACGCGCGCGCGTCCGTTCCACGCGCGCGCCGCCCATCACGACACGTGTGCCGTGGCGCCGGGCGTCATGATCGACCGAGAGCATCGCTCGGCTTGCCGAGAGAAAGAGCAGCGCCCAGCGATTACGCCCAGCGGGTGTTGCCTTGCGCGCGTCGCCCGGCCCGGTCCCACCGCGCAACGCGCAAATTGCACGGCCCCCTCCCACACCCCCACCCCCCCCCTCTGTGTTGGTGGCGGCGTCGCTACGGTGAATGTTTGTTTTTTGCTGTAGGAATTGCGAAATGCGACTATGGCCTGGGCCGACCTTGAGGGTACGAACACATGTAATTGGTGCTGGTAAATGATGAAGACCGGAAGAACGGGAAAGGGATTGCTGTAATGAGATTGGAGCCGCGCCTGAGTGGTGCAGCTTTGTCGCGTGCGGTTTGCAATGCGCCGCTGGATGGAGGCCTGCCCACGCCGCATTGGTCGTGAGCGCTGTTTGACCATACTTCACCACTGTAGTTGGCGTGCGTTGGTGAAGGGGCGGCCCCGGGACCGGTCCATGAATAACTCGGCGCTGCTGTTTGCCGTGGCCAGGAGTTGAAGTCAAGGCACTGGAATCGGAGTGCGGTGCGCTCACTGCTGCACCACCGCTTCCCCCGCTCCCTAGAAAAAAAGTGTCAATGAACAATTATTGGATGATGACTGTTATAGTTTGAGGGTGCAGTGGCATTATTTGCAGACACAAACATCATTCCGTGGAACTGAAGCACTGCGCTTAAAATGTTTATTTGAGCAGGTGCAATTCAAAAATTGGTCAGTTTTTTTGCATTCCTGCTCGGCGCGTTCCTGATCAACATCATTATAACAACAACAAGAGGAACATACATTATTACGTAACAGTAACCAAAGCGAAGTCCACCGCCGTGTCGGAATGCAGCCTCCGGCGTGTGCGAGCGACGGGCACTTACAACACCGAGGCACGCCCACAGAGCAACTTGGGAAGAACCGAGCCACGGATTGAAAATTTCGAAACTGTGGCGTTCTCACGGGGGGGATTGCTTCCTCCCGCGAGTTCGCGATTTGCGGTCCGCGTGTCGGTTGGGGAGTCGCGCTGGGTGACGACGGAGCGGACCCCCCTCTCCCTCTTTCCACGGTATCGGTGACCAATTAACAACTTCACTGCCATTGTTTGTATCTGTGTTAAATCTCTCTCTCGTTCTCTCTCTCTCTCGTATTGGTGCCTTGCTGGTCTCGGCAAGGAGTGTGGGACATCACGCGAACTCCACTCGCGCTCGCACAGACGTTTGGCTGGCCACCGAACGGGGACGGTCGCTGCTTCGCACGCTTCTGCGGCCGTCTGGAACGCTCTTCCCTCCGATGTTAGGAAGCCACCAGAGCAATGCACTTTTAGATCTGGATTGAAAACTAATTTCTTTAGAACAATTGCCTTTTGTGTATAGTTTTTGTCCTTCCCCCGCACCTGATTAGCAAAGGTTGGCTATGTACGGTGTGAAAGAATTTCAACATACAGTACATACATTGTATGCACAGTAGAACCCCTCTTAACGACGATAATTGGTTCCACGAAACCGATATTTATGTTATTTGGTCGTTAAGCGAGTGTAGGTAATGCATGTTAAAGGCATAATTCGTTCTGATAGCATCGGACGTAACCTTTTTTCACCGAAAAAAACGCACTTTATAATCTGTAAACAAACTTTATTAACACACCAGTATACTTCACACCATTATAAACACGTGATATAAAAAAACGTGGTTAATCCATTATTTATTTTATATTTACCGTACCTGAAACAGCCCGTCGTTAACAGGGGAATGGTCGGTAAGCGAACACATTGGGCTCTGTGGAGGCACTACACTGCACTATACACTACACTATACACTACACATTGGCCTCTATGGAGGCCCATCGTTAACAGGGGTGGTCGTTAAGAGGGCTTCTACCGTATACCAATTTTGACGAGCAGTTATAAATCCATGTTAAAGTTGGACATCTAGTTGATGGCTTCAGAGGTCGGCGATTGTGAATACCACTCCTGCACCCGGAGTGGACATGAGTTCGCACACACACGCATAGACTTGCATAGAGACCCATAGACTCGGAAAGAGACACAGACTCGCAGAGACCCATATAGAGGCCCATATAGACTTGCACAGACACCTAAAGACTCGTAGCGGTGTGCTACAATGTCGTGGTGCACTTCAGTCGCATTTGGGTGATTTTAGTTTATTCTCCCCATACAAGGAACAGGCGATTGCACCTGCCGTGAGCGCTTGTTGGGATGCGTCGTGTGGCAGCCCAATGCTGCGGGGCTGTTAGCCATCCAAATGGCCAGATGGTGAGATCCGCGATGATGACGCCCACCAGCCTTCGATGCTGCCCGGCACGACGGCGGTGTTTAATGCCTGCGTCCGTACGCATACGCCGCTGACTACGCCAGTGCCTGATGTTTTGTTAGAAGCTGTTGGCGGGGAGAGGGGGAGGGTGGGGGATAAGGACGTGCTAATCGGGTGGCGTGTGGTGTTTGAGCGAGCGCCGTTCGGTGTTGATTGGTATTCGTGCGAAGGCGCGTTGGCGGTTGAGACCCACTGAGCCAGACTGGAGCACGTTTACAGTTTCGCGGTAGTCGTCGGCATGTATCGCCCCCGTAACCGAGGGTTTATGTGCGTGACCGATGCTCTCCATGATCTTTCAGCGGCTCGTGCATCGTCCGGGGCCCAGCTGCTCGCATTGGCCTCCCAATCAGTGCCTCTTCCTCCTCTCTTCCATTCGATGTTTCCTTGCAGGCTCTGCGTCATCAGTTGTCCGGCTGCACCTCTAACGACGTGTGCCCACGTGTGTTGCCTTAATTCTCGTCCATCGAGTGCCAAGTGATTTTTTTGCATTGAGGCGTTTCTCTTCTTCCCTTTACAGCTCTGAACCAGCGGTGAGAAATTCCACTTTCTCAAGGCGGAGGGGGGCGAGTTTTCCCACAGGACGACCACTTGACTTTGCCACGAAGTGTGCTTTCAATTTTACCGACCACCAGAGGGATGATGGTCTGAGTCGATGCTCAACCCAGGGTTTGAACTCGTGACCTTTCCAATTTCGTGGCCTCCCGCTCTGTCGCTGTGAGCCGCTGAGCCACCCAGCCGGTCTCTCTCTCTCGGCGGCTCTCCGCGTGCCTCTGTGTGTGTCGCCAGGTCACTCTCTCAAATGTCTCGGAACGCCGCGTTACCGGCGGTCAAATAGAAGGCAGGCAACCACAATGTATTTAAGAGACGAGACAAAATAAACAATGGCAGGCCCGTTGCCAACAACAACAGTAACAAAACGCGAGGCGGAATGACAAATGTTCTTGTCATTATCTATCATATTTCACTTGGTCAGCAAAAATGAGGAGTAGGGAGCCGGGGAGAATGAGCAACGCTCCGTTCTCATTGTGTGTGGGAGGCACGAGCAGAATTCCTTTCTGCCGCGCGTTTGGCTCACGTCTGTTCGCTTGTCTCTTTCAAATGCAGAGGTGGAGCGGTTTGTCTGCCAATGCCCCCCCCCCTCCTCCCCCGTCCCCAACTCCCAACCGGGGTTTGTGTGCGCACAAAGGGATTGCACTTGAGATGTCTGCGATTCTAATTGACTCAAGAAAACCAGTATCTAGAACTTGCCTTTCGGATTCCTGGAAGGCGATGGTAGTTGGTGTCTGACTTCTTTTTTTTACGCCACAAAATAGGAAGAGGAGAAGAAGGAAATAAAGAAAGCAAAGCTTTGCAAAAATGTTTTATAAACAGAAGGGAATTAATGTGATTTTGCTGAGAGGGCCAAAGTATGGTTTAGTTAATCTTCATCAGGGCTGGTGAAAGGTCCGCACAGTTAAACACCTTTGTGTTTTCGGGGGAGATCTTGGAAATACTGTTCCAGAATCGCTCTCGCTCACTAAAACGGCAGGAGCTCCCAATCACGAGATTACAAGTTGGACTCTTGCCTGGGGTCAACTGCTTCATTCATAGCAGTGCTCTGTATTATTTTACTGAGGAGAGCCTCGATGAGCATCAAGGCTCTCAGGAGAGGCCTGCGTTGGGGATGTGTGAGGAAAGCCGAGTTACCTGGGTAATGCCCCACGCATGCAAAGGGTTAAAATATTACGAAAAAGATAGATTCAGGAATCCATTGCTTTGGGGTAGAGGTGACTTGGGCATCAGAGTGCAACGACTTGTGGTTTAGACACTTGTGGTTAAGCCACTTGTGGCTCAGCCACCTGTATTGTTAAGTTTATCGAGTCCATGGTCTCAGCCTCTGCATCAATTATTGGAAGAAAAAAAAAACACCCCACCATATTATACAACTTAGTATTGCACTTAATATGGCAGAATTTTCTGCCCCGTTTTGAAAAGGCAAAATCGGTTCGATTTTCGTGCGACAAACAATCTCAAAGCAGCGTGTGTGGGAAAGTGCGCACCCTACCGTGTGAACGATAAAAGGCCACTTAACAGATTTTTTGGGGGGGGGGGGGTGAGGGGGGGAAATTTTGTGAAAAATATATTCCGCATTTGCTCCCTACCACGCGGACAAGCGCGCACTGCTCTTGGAGACTTCCAAGTGGATTTTATATCTCATGACACAATACGGCTCGCGCACGCGGATGGAGTAAATTGGGAGAGAGACCAAATTAAATGACAAAAAGGGGAGTGTACAGGGGACCGATTACACGCTTTGTTACATCTCTTAGTGGCCCAGGTAGTGCTTTAATCGGCCACGCCATGCGGGGGGAGCATTTGCAACTGCGGGCCGGATTTAGCACCGGTGTTGCAGCATCGCACAAGACGGGGCAACTGAAAGGCAACTGGGATTGTGGGCTTCGTGTCCCACTGACGCCGTGCCCAGCAGTTGTGGTCTCGCGATGAGCGAACGTCCAAATAATGATATTGCTCGGGCTGCTGCACAAATGTGCAGGACGGGTGTTTGTCTTTCCCCAATACGCGTCTCGATACAGAGCGTTCGTTTTGCATGGCACTGACAGGGCCCCCGTCGTTTAGAGGGAGTGGTCTCACCAACAACAGCAACAACAGCAGCAACAGCGGCGACAACACTTTTGTCACCGTAACTACACCACCACTTTTAATAACCCCCACTCTTTATTTCAACCACTCTCATCTTACGTGCAATTGCATAAGTATTGTAAAGCGCTGAATGAATCTAGAGAAGATCAAGACTGCCCAAGAGAGGAAAACGTATACTGCAGCTGACGTTTCAGGCATTGACCCTTTCCATATCCGAGAGCGGAGGCATTGCCCAAGACACCACCTAATTGACGACTCTTCCTCTTGTACGGTGGTGCAATTGAAAAATAATGTTGAGCTTTTGCTCGTTGTGTTTGTGCGTCACTGCCAACACAACAGCACAATGTTACGTGTTAACCTCAGCAATAGCATCTGCTTAACCAGCGGCATCTGTTCAACACGCCTGAAACTGCCAGAAGACTACAAAACCGGTCTTTTGTTTGTTGAAACAAATGTTTGTAGTCTTCTGCAAACCCTAGAAGGCGAAAAAAGCCCGACAAAACTGAAATATATTTTCGTCAATAATGACATCTCGCCATCGTGAGAGGTTGCAACAGCTTGGGGGGGGAGGGGAGTGGAGGCCTTCACGCAGCAGTAGATCGATCACGACCGACGACGACGACGGTGGTGGAGGTACGGAACGGCGGAGGCCGCTTTATTTGACTTCGCTGCAGTGAACGGGAACGCGCCTGGGTTAGAGGGTGGGACTTGCTCCGCACTACCTCCGCGCCTGCTGCCGACCCACGCAGAATACGAGACCGACTTCTATTAATAACCCATGGAGGGGGGCCATTCAGCAGCCGAATATCCGAGGGGTAGATGTGGTCCGTGGATGCACGCAGGCGTGCTATTCTCGAGATGGAGCGGCCTTCCTCGTGTGCAATATATCTCGCGATCCTGTCCCGCCTGGAATAACGCATGCGCCCGCAAATAAAGCCCCACTCTACCTGCCAACCGCGTGGGGACAGTTTTTTTTTCTAGATTTCCGTGTGCTGTTAATTTTGTCGCCCTCCCACGTCGTGTTTTCGCGCCGTACCGCGCGTTGTTCAACGAGATGCGCCCTAATTCCTCGCCCCACGAGCCGGAAGATTGTTCTGGTCCCGTAGCTCGGTTCCTCAATAAGCTCCCGGCAAGTCGGACGGAAACGTCGGACATCGTGCCGAGCAGCACGCGGTTGCGACCCCGAAAACACATCGGAGGGCCGTACAGCAACAACGGCGACAACCACACACGCCCAGCAGCGGTCAAAAAAAATTCAACGTCTGGCCAACCGTGATCGGGGAAAACCAAAAATACAACCCCTTAGAGGGTTCTCCAGACCGCCTAGAGGGAGGCCCTTTCCGCCCGCGGTGACGTCGGCAAGAAATTGCGGGGCTGCACAGTTTAGCCTCTTTTAGTGGGCGCCACGGTGGAGAGATGTTAACTACCTCGCCTGGTATACAGGAGGTCGTGGGTACGATCACGACCCTGACGCCTGCTGCTGTAGATTTGGAGTTTGCGTGTCTCATCATCATCACAGTGGCTATGAGATGTTAACTACCTCGCCTGGTACACAGGAGGTCGTGGGTTCGATCCCGACCCTGACGCCTGCTGTATATTTGCAGTTTGCGTGTCTCTCTCTCCGTGGTTGCGTGGATTTTTCTCCGGGTCCTCCGGTTTTGCGGTGTTTAGTTTCCTTACCCCTGAGAGAAGCCATAGGACTGCCTGAAGAACGCGTAGGGGAAGGTTTTGGCTTCGCTGGGCTCGCTTCTGAAAAAATGGCTCTGCCATTTTGCTTGCGGATAAATGTTGTGGTGATTTTTTGTGTGTTTTTTTTTCTCTCTCTCCTCTCTCTAACGTGTTTTTTTTGGCTACGCGTGCGGTTGCTTGTTTTGTGTGATGGCATAAATTCACCGTCTAAAAGCTTATATGTATGCACAGTCGATCTGTGCCTGGAGCTTGATGGTAATGCCTCGGTTATATTGTTAAGTCAATATCGCATTGCATTTGTTCGTTATTAGAAAGTGTGGAGGAGGGGGGGGGGCAGAGTGGGAGGAGAAATATCATTGTCTTTTACGCTAATTGGGCTATGTACCCCTTAAAGAGACAACCGTTATGGGCCTAATTTGCTATTATCCGGCTTTTAACTACGTGAGCTGATTTTTGTGTTGTGCTCCCGTGGCAATCACGTGCACAATGGCGGCTACGGCTACATGCGTGGGGGAGGAGGGGTGTGTGTTTTGTTGTTGTTTTAATCCACGGAGAAAACTGCGCAATCGCCTCAAACAAGTTTTTTTTTTACTTTCACGAGTCGTCCAAATGAAACGCAATCGACGAGATGCGGCCGGCAAAAAGGTCACTGTGCATTTCACGACCAAAAAAAAAACACGCAGAGCCACGTTACCATCGCACAAAAGGGGGGGGGGGAGGTGCAATGAATGCCTTTTAATAGCGGGAATGCTTCATGCGGCGACGCACACTTTTTGCTGAAAGAAATATTTCAGTCGTATCACACTTTGCTGCTGCGGGGCTCGCGATAATGCATAAAAGCTCTATCTTAAAAATGCTAAAATACAATTTTTATCCCCTTTTCGGGAGGCACCCTGTCAGATGTTTTAAAGAAATACAAAGGCAGCCGATGACATTTTAATTCTGTTCCGAGGCGCGTAGCTCGCGCGCAATTAATGGCAGGCGGGGGCCGACACCGTGGGGGGTTGGTGGGGGGGTTGGTGGGGGGGTTGGTGGGGGGGGTTGGTGGGGGGGTTGGTGGGGGGGTTGGTGGGGGGGTTGGTGGGGGGGGTTGGTGGGGGGGGTTGGTGGGGGGGTTGGTGGGGGGGGTTGGTGGGGGGGTTGGTGGGGGGGGTTGGTGGGGGGGTTGGTGGGGGGGTTGGTGGGGGGGTTGGTGGGGGGGGTTGGTGGGGGGGTTGGTGGGGGGGGTTGGTGGGGGGGTTGGTGGGGGGGTTGGTGGGGGGGTTGGTGGGGTGGGACACTCGATCGCTCCTCGTCAGAACGTCTCGGACGTGCGGGTCACACCGCGTCGCGCGCGCGCTATGAACCCCGGCTGCAAACCCGAGCTCGCCAACGCCGGCGACGATCGTCCGAACCGGTCCCGTGGGTCTCGCCTCGGTCGACTCGGCCGCAAATGAGCACCCGATGTGCGGTGTGCGGCGGTGAGACAAAGGCGGCCGGAGGTGGTTGTTTGGCCACCCGCCTCCTCGTATGCCGTGCTGGCCTTCGCTGGTGCTCGCTAACAGCACTTGCCCCCATTATATGTTAAGGCTATCGGGGGGATCTTTGTCTTTATCGGGCTGGGAGAGGATGTGGGCAAAAACGCGACTGGACATTGCTGCTCGGGGTCAGTCTTATCGTTGCGGAGGCGATTGGCGCGGTGCATCTTCATAATAACCATTTTTTGGAAAAAGTTATCAATCATACCTGGGCTACCAGCGGTGGATGATTTTAATCACGAGACCGATATGGATCTCCTTCTCTTTCTCTTCACGGCTGCCGGCTGGGATTGTGTTGCAGAGGCGCGTCGCACTGTGTGTGCGAGCTGTCTGTGCCAGCCGCGTGAAGACAGAGTGGCTCTCTTCGGCACACACCACGCAGGCAAAATACAAATATCTGAAAGTTACGTGGTGTGCGTGCGTGCGTGTACCTGCGTGACATTTGCATTCGGTTTAATAACGGTGCAATTACAATTTATATCGGACGCACCTAGAATATGAGTGGTTATTCTTAACCTGAGATGCACGCTGCACCCCCTGGGTGTGTGAGATGCCCTTTCTGGGGGTGCGAGACATGGACAGGTTTTTTTTAGAAGGTAAATCATCCAAACACAAATTAAGCACGGGCACTTCAGTACAACTACTTTGTTTCATCAAATCAAATGCGTCTTTTAACATTTTATTTTTACGATTGAGAACCAAAGGGGTGCAAGGCTGCAGCAAAGGTTAAGAACCACTGATCGAGATGCATACAAAGACGTCTTGCCCGTATTGAAGAGTAGGCCAAATACCCTCGAGTGAGGCTGTCTAGAGCTCCCTCGAGTGGAGGTCCGTCCGCCAACAGTGGAATGAGCAAGTAATTGCAGGGCTGCCCCTCTACCTATCTACGTAAATAAATGCGTATATCATATTGATGACCAGGTGAGAGCTCCCTGAGATTAAGGGTCTTTATTTTCGTGTGAGAAGTGGGGGTGGGGGTACGTCTGCAAATGCCAAAACAATAACGAGTAATCAGCAGCAATTACACAACACAGAAATGTCAAATGCCATTCGCGAACACTTACAACGCGAAGATGTTTTCACGTTATCCACGTGGACTCCTCTCGGCAAGCCTTCCCCGCCCGTATCCATCTCTCGCAGTCCCACGATACAGCAACCCCTCTCGCCCACCTGCACACCAAGAGACGTACCGCTTGGAGTATTTGGCTGCTATGATTGCAAAGACGGTCACTGCATCGCGCGCTTTCAGATGCGCTTCTGCGGCCGACTGGAACGTTGTTCTCCCTACTGGTATGCGGAGGCCACTGGAGATATGCACTTTATAATCATCTCCATTGACAAACGCATGGTGCTTTACAAAAAATATACGTGTTAAAGGCGCAGCCCTGGAGTGTCTTGCTAACGCCACTGCTGGCGGAAGGCCCTCTGCTTATTATTTTGGCCTACTCTTTCACGCTGGCCAGAATCGTCTTTGTAGGAATACCCACACTTGACCCCCACCCACGCGCGGCCAGCTTATCAGCCCATTGATTTAAACTGCCGCGCCGGAAGATCGAAGCGGCCGCCCCTGGGTTGCAAGTCCGGTGTCGTGCTGACCGTCACACCACCGTGTCAGCGTCTGGTTTTGCTCGAACGTTGCCAAATGTCAGAATCAGAATCTTTATTTAGACTGCGGGAGGAATCCGATGAGCCATGAAGCTCCTTTTTGCACAGATGCCCAGTGCGGGCGGGTCACCACGTGACAGAACGTTACGACGAAATTAGCGCGCCGGTCTTTAGTGCGGTCGCTGAGCGCAGGCCCCCCCAGAAAACGCGGAGCGGCCAGCAACGAGCAGCACTGCTTGGAGTCGCGGAAGCAATCTCGCGAGCACGCGAAGTTCGCGGCGGGTGTGTTTGCCACCGCCGTGCAGAGCTTTGCCATTTGCCAAACGCTGATAACGTTTGGCCACTGTCCCATCATTTTTCTTCCCGAACTTTTTTTTTGCCACCGCTGATCAATTTCTGCTCAGACTGCCTCCCCCCCCCCTACTCTCCCCTCCCATCCTCTGCTCCCATTCTCTGCCCCCCTCCTCTCCCTCTCCCTCCCCACCCCGCCCCCCCGGGTCTCTCCACCCCCGTGTCTGGTCTGAGATGTCCTTGCTTGGCAGCGTCGGGATGCGAGGCAGGTGAGCCGGGGCCTCTTGACCACCTGTTCAGGCGCTATTGAGTGCGCCGTTTAATTACATTTAAATTTAAATCGACATTCATTAAACTTCGCTCAGATTTTCTTTTTTGTTAGATGCACTTTATTACCGATTGTCCTATCGGAGTTGAATCACGAGGTGCAGCAAACCGCGTTTGGAATGTCTTATTTTTGACGATCCTCCATTGTCATGATGTCAGAAAAGTGCCCGGTTTAAATTGTGATGTTACAGCTCTTTGTCATTCCCTGACAGATGTGGGGGGGGGGGGTGTTTGACCACATTTAGAATCAACCTCACGCCTTTATCTGGTGGCTGCTAAAGATGTTCACGTGAAAATCAGCCACTTCGATGAGCGATCGCTTGTGGCCAGGTCGCTTCTGGAAAAAATAACTGCGTCGCTCAAGTGGGGCCTGACCTGGTGGAATAACACAACAAAAAATTGTTCGTAAAGCAGTTTGGGCACGGTGGTACACAGCTTCGCATGTTTGCTCAGACTCAACCGGGGAAGCGGTCGCCCTTCGTGGAACACATCAAGGACTTCCAGCGAGCTAGAGGCTCGGCGGGTGGGGGTTGTGGGAGACACAGGACGCGATTGTAATTTTCACTTGCGCGCCGGTGAACCTGGGTGACAAATGGGCAGCTGCCTTTACCCCTCCCCCTCCACCCTCACGCCCCACGCCAATTCATAAAACTCTGCTCGCAGCCACTTAATGGAGCGGCCTGAGTGAGCGATTTACTCGGGAGATGGATATTATTCCTCCCGCTTGACTTGGAGGCTGCAGGTGTTTAAAAACGGGTGGCTGAGAAGAAGAAGGTAGGACATTACATCCGCCCAAGTTCTTGTAATTAAAACGGAGAGTTGGCACGGACGCACACGAATATAGAAAGCACACTCGATTTTGATTTAAATAAAAAAAAGGAATGAGTATTGAAAAATTGGGGTTGGAGCGGTGGCACAGTGGTTAGCACACTGCGGTTGTTAATATATATGTGGTTGCATTACCTGTGATTACATGGGGGGGGGGGTGGGTATGGTAGAAGGGGTTACTGGTTTAGAAAGACCCAGAATAACAAAAAAAATGTTTTACTTTTTAACTGACAAATGAAGGGAGCTGCTACAGTGGCGAAATGTTTTGTGTCCTGGAATTGCAATCCAGTGGTCGCCGATGTGATTCCATGTCCTGGTCGCGGCACTTGTGAAGCTGGGGCAAGCATCTTCAATTGCCTCCGTCTCTGTCCACCCAACAGTAAGATTGGCTCACCGCAATTAATCGATCCGCCTGTGGTGGGTTAAGGTGTGATTACACCGACCTGATTCAGCACGTCTTGTCATTGTGGAAGAGTAGACGTAAATGCCATCAAGAGCTCCCTTTAGTCGTGGCCTTTCCTTAAAGTTGCTACTCCGAACCGGGTGCCCTAAGTTAGATTCCCGGCCATGGATAGCATCGGTGGCGAGAGATATTAGAACCGGTCGTGCCCTTACCCACCCTCGGACATGCAATGCGGTGATACAAGACATGCATATCAGGCAACATAAACTAAACTAAATTATCTTTTTATTTGACCAGGTAAGGCCCACTGAGCTATATAGATTTTTTTTTCAGAAGCGACCTGGCCACAAATGACAGCTCAACGAAGTGGCTTATCGTGTGGAAATGTATAGCAGCCAAATACTTGAATCGCATGTTTCTAAATGTGGAAGGAAAACCCGGAGGACCCAGAGAAAAATCCACGCGACCACGAGTAGAACATGCAAACACTGCAAATATACAGGCGTCAGGGTCGGGATCGAACACCACGATCTCATGTATACCAGGCGAGGTCGTTAACATCTCACAGCCACCGCGGCGATGGGAGTTGTGCCTCACTGCTCTTAGTGCCTTCTGCTCTCACGGACTAAGATGTGCATCTGAGAGAGCAGAGGATGGCTTTGTGATCACGCCTGTGTACGGTGTCAAACCTCACTGGGCGGCCCTCCAGACTCACGGCAGGGAGGAGGAGGGGGGGGGGAGTCCACGTCACCTCGGTGCGTTACCACGACGACGGATGGATGGGCGTCTCGCGGCTAAATCAGCGCCGTGACTGATGCCCTCGCCTCCGGAGACACAGACAATGCTAATGCTCCCAAAGCCAATCACATTACATTTGCGGAGCCCCAGCCGCGAGCAATTTCCACCCTGCACTCTCCCGCGCCTCCTCCGGCCTGGAGAGCTGCCAGCGTCTGGTTTCTAGCCACGGCAGAAACACCAGGCAGGCACCATTTGCAGAGGAAATGTTATCCCTCCTTTCTCTTGCTCTCTCGCTCCTCCTCCTCCTCATGCCCTCGAGCTCCTCAGCTCTGCACCATTCGTCGCAGCATTGAGCTGAAAGTAATAGAATTATTTTGTTCCGAGCAAAAAAAAACTCAAGCCCTTTATCATTTTTATACATCCCGCCGTAGCGTGCCACACATTGGGCGAGTATTTTTTTTTTTGAAGCAGCAAATCTTTCATTGTCCCTCTTATAGCTGTGCTAAATTCTATAACGTGTTTAATCACTAGGTCTAATTACTACATTCCATGCCATTGGCAGCTTGTCCATTAAGCTTAACTCTTTTCGCGCGCGTGCGCCGCGCGAATCTCACCGCAACGCTCAGAGCCGGCGTAGGGGAGGCTCTCGCAAGGAGCATCGCTGACGGCCATCCCGCGAATGGCTAATGCGAAATAAAAACGACCCTTCCTTGCCATCCCAAGTGACGAATTGAGGCACAGAAACAGAATAATGATGATTTTTTTTATTATCATCATCGTGCTTTAAAAACGTCCAATTGCTTCAAGACGTCTCCGTTCCCTGCCGTCAAAATTGCCGTGGAGGAAAAGCGTTAATGAAGCTTTTGTATTTAATTTACCTCGCTGGTGACATTTAATTACACTTGAATCTAAGTGTGTTGAATGTTAAGTGCACCGATTGCGAAAGTGAAATATATTAAATTATAAAAAAATCGTAATCATTTGAAACTGTACGCACCGGTGAGGGTTGTCCTGGCAGGTTCACGCGACCTTTGCAGGGACCGAGGATGAACCCACACAGCGGGACACTGTGAGCCGTGAGCTCCCCAGTGATAGGCATGTAATAATGCGGTGGGTGGAGTGGTGGCACAGTGGTTAGTGCAGTGCGCTGTGAACCCAGAAACCCTGGGTTCGATTCCTGGCCACGGCTAACGTGAATGGCGAACCGGCCCCACCTTCACCAACCGCGCTCACCGTTGTGGTGAAGTATGGTGAATGGACCCCCATGAGTGATACCTCACAGGGAGGCCTTAATCCAGCATTGGATTGACAAAGGGTACCAATTTGCTCACCCTACTGGACATCTGTGAAAAAGGGCTTCACAGCTCATCAGATTCCTCCAGTTTAAATAAAGATCTTAATTCTGATAAACGATGAAGGTATTTAAGAAATTAATTCGCCTTATTTTATTAAAAAAAAATGTTTAAGTCTCTTCATTGGATGACATGAATATAGGATACAATAATATGAATAAAATTATGTATATGTGTACTTTGTACTCTAGTGGTAGTGCCTTACACCACTAATCCCCGTTATAAAGCCAGGGATAGGAGCGTTGCGTAAAAATAAGTCGTGGGGAAACTGCGTTCTGTCGTCGTGGAAGTGGTGAGATAGACCCTTGAACGGTACGGGGTGACAACCTTAAGAAGCCACGGTCCAGGCCGATCTGAATCGCGACGGCGCGAGGCTCCGTGGAGTGAGATCTCGAGAGCGCGGGAGATGGGAGGAGTGCTTTGCTCTGCGCACAGGCGCCGTTGTTGGCGTGGTTTGCCCAGAATTTGGTGGGGGGGAAGGGTGGAAATGTGAAAATAAACAGGCAATAATAAACTACATGGCTGCAGGCCGTGTTTAATTTGAAATCTGTCATTTTTGCCGTGGTTGACGCGAGGAATTGAGCCGCCTAATGGAAACCCAACCTGGCTCAGACCTCGTAACAGATTGCCTCGACCGCAAACAATCTGTTTCCTGCCGCCCGCACGCGATGGTCAGTTTAATCGTACGGGTAATTCTTCAGATCCACGGCCTGTCATTGAGCCACTAACGTTCACTGCCTAAGAGCATCTGGCGGTCTGCGGTTTCCTTCTACGACGAGCAGAGGGGGGGGAGGGGTCACGCCAAAGTAAGGGCAGGAGGTCGAATGTCAATGTTTAATGTCACGCAGCAGAGTGTCCTTGACCTGCGGACTATCCAATACCTCTGCAGCTCAGGCTGCGCTCCTGCTCTGCAGAGGTATTGGGAATTGGGGAGAGGGCTTTTAAACGGAAAATTTTAATTGCCTTCCAATCCGTGTGCTCGTCTGACTGTCTTTCATCATACGAGACAGACAGGGGCGCCAAAAAAACCTCGATTATGGATGAATTAAACCAGACGGCCGCGCAGGAAGTCCAGAAAATGTTTGAATCGCAGGACCGTGAGGGATGATTGCGACGACTTTGGGTAGTCTTTGTCCATTGGTGGATTGATCATGGCCGATGAAGGTGATGATGATGATGATGATGTTGAGGATAATGGCGATAAATATGACAATATGCATTCATTTGCTGATTTGTTCGCTGGTTATCTCACAGATGTATTAGTCCGCACGTACGTCAAGGCAAGTGATTCTCTTGTACCCGCGCCAGACCGCTGGGCAGCGTTGAGGGGCGCCAAGTCATTTGAAAGGTCTCCCCATCTCTAATTAGATACGTGACCTATCTGTGCTGACAACCTCCAGCCCACCCTTGATCTTCCGCCAAGAAATCGTGAAAGTATATTTAGATGAAAAAAATGTAATGCGAGGGGTTTTATGCGTATAATTATCGTCCTCCGGCCCCATTCAATTTAATTTTGGCCGAGGTTTTAAAAAAATATTTTGTTCGTATTGTTTAGTGCTGCAGTTGGTAACGATATGCCTTACGTGATGCTGGAAATCTTGTTTTACTCGTTTTGTGTGTTTTTTACTTTGTTGAGTAATTGCTCATCTCAGCTCTGGATGTTTGGTCTGCGATGTAATGCAAAGCTGTGCATTCTTAACCCACCTCATCGTCATCATCATCAGCTATGACGAAATCCATAGCTGAATGGGGATGTGGAGAGATAGTTAGGCCTTTGTCCTCCAAAAAGCCTTGGTCTTCCTAAGCTGTCGCCTTCTCACGTGGTGCGACATCGCGCGTTTGCAGGTGCGCGCCTGCAGCCGTCTGGAACGCTCTTGCCTCCCATATGAAGAAGCCAGTGGAGTTATGCACTTTTAAATCACCTAGATTGCACACTCATTTCTGTAGAAACATCTTGTTGTGTTTAGTTTGTTGCCCTTCCACCGCACCTCCGATTAGCACGGCAAAAGAAGTTCCCCATAATACCTACATAACTATGCAGAATCAGAGTATGTATTTACACTGGAGGAATCCGATGAGCTATAAAGTATTTCACAGATCTCCAGTAGTATTGTCGCCGAGCGTCTGCCCACGAGCTGTTTTCATCGCTCCATCTCCTCGGTAAACGTCCTCTCGGACACGTTCCGTTCCTTGGCTCCCAATTCGACGTTCCGTTCCGTTCCGTTCCGTGTCGCATTGCCACATTTGGACACAGTGAATGCGTATTTATTCTACATTCAATTACGAGGGATTTACATTAGTTTATTTTGCACGGCAAACACCGTCGTGATTAATTTTTTTATAAACCCGTAAAAAAAAATCTGCATATCAACAGCGTCGTAAAAAAAACACTTTAACAGTTGCGCGCCTTTGAAGCACTTTCAAAATTAAAAATGAATATGATTTTTTTTTTCAGAGTGACTGGAACTGCTGCACGGTTTCCCTCCACCCTCATTCCACAGCCCCTGGTTTCCCTTTGAATTCCAATCAGGCATCCGTTGCCATGTAATTTATGCAAATGAACGTGAACAAAGTGGCCCTGTTTTTTTTGCAGCAGCAGCCTTCTAATTAACAGCGATGTTATCCCTTTGGCGAAAGGGCGAAGAGCTCTCAAGAAGAGGCTGCCTTTGAGCAGGGGTGTCTGCGCCCCAGAAACACGACGTAGTCGTCGTAATCCTTTCTAATTCCATTCTCGCCGTCGTTAAGTTGTTCTGTTGAGTGGGCCATCCGACGGGTTGTTTTCTACCCCGACAAGCCCCCCCCCCCCGCGAACCGCGTGCTCAATGTGCTTTTTTGTATTTAGTTTGCTGTCATTCACCCCGCACCTACGTACGGTGCTAAAGAAGTTCAGCGTACACACGTAGAGTCTCATCGAAATCCTCCGCAGAGATTCGTAATACGACGACGCAGAGCAGCGCCGTACGTCCGAGACATCGGTGCGCAGAGCTTATCAATGTCAGCTCCATCTGTCCTCTGATTAGCACGGTTGGCTACGTACGGTGCGAAAGAAGTTAAACGTACATACATGGTACACGCTTAACGGTCCTCGGTCAATTCATTGCTGGTTGGTCCAGAGTGGTGCTTTGGCCATACTTCACCACGTTAGTTCACGTGGGATTGGGCGAAAGGGGCTCGGTGACCCAGGACCGGTTCAGATGTCGCTCACCCGCTGATGCTAGCCGTGGTGAAGTATGGCAAACTATGTATGCTGAACTTCTTTCGCACCGTACGTAACCAACCGCGCTTCTCAAACTACCCCATCCCCCTCGCCATGCCTGGCGCGGGCAACGGAGGAAGCTTTCATCCCATATTGAAATGACAAAAGGCTTTCAGCATTATTATTATTTTTAAAAATATATATACATATTTTAAAAAAATACATCATTTATTAATTTCTTCTCAAGAATTCCTGGGTAGTGTTTGTTTATGTGCTACTCATTACACGTAGAAATGTGAAAGTCTTAGAGAGAATTTCTCGTGCCGCACAGAGAGCGCGCGTGCTCGTTGCTTGCCATGACGACGCCTCTCCTATACGCCGACTCTGTTTCCATGGTAAATAATAACATCACTCGAGCAATTGTGTTATTTCTTCCACTAATGAGAACATATTTCACGCTCCCATTGGCACGCGCTGGGTGTGTGTGTGTGAGTGCCGCCGTGCTGCATTTCCCCTATTACCTGGGTTGACTCGGTAACTTCGTAAGATATCCTTTCAAATCAACCCACACTTAACATCCATACATTCCCTAAGGATCAAACGTCTCATTAATTTGACACAATGAAAGCACGCGAAGAGAGCACTGTCACTGTTTAGGTTGGTGCAATTATAATTGCGGTTGATGACTTAATAGTATTTTGCATTATGATTACCATCCAGAAAAACAATGACTCTTGTTTGGTTTTGGCAAATGCTCTGTGTAGGTCTCGCGAGGCCACGTGGGGGGGGGGGGTGATGTCGGTTGTTTGATCATACTTCACCGCACTGCTCAGTGCGAGTTGGTGAGGAGGGAAGGAGGCAGGACTGGTTCAGACATCACTCGTCACTGGCATGAGCCGTGGCTGACATGCATCATCGGGGTTGGACGGTTACCGCATCGCACGCTTTCAGACGCACTTCTGCGGCCGTCTGGAACGCTCTTCCTTCCGATATAAGGAAGCCACTGGAGCTGTGGCACTTTTCAATGTAGATTGGAAGAAAAGAAAAAAAACTCATTTCTTTAGAACTGCCTTTTTTATTCAGTTTGTTGTCCTTCCCCCACAACCCTGGTTAGCGCGATTGGCTACGTACGGTGTGAAAGAGGTTCAACGTACATACATAATGCAGTGTGCTAACCACTGCGCCACCATTCCACCCCTCTATATGATAGAGAACACCAGTTATGTGTGGTTTGTCCAGACCTTTTTTCATTGAGCCCGTGCTATAGAGTGGCTTCACGAGAATGGGCATGTAACTTCACTTATTTATTGTAAACCACGGAGACAATTCCTCTCTTAAGTATTTTCTTCGGCTCGCTGGTAGCCTGGAGTATGCGACACGTGACGAGCCGCCCCAGTCATGGCACAAACGGTATACTGCATGTGGTGTGCCGGATGCAGAAATATTGTGCGTGTCGCTGGTGGACTGGAGTGGGTGGAAAGTCATCAGCAGCCACAGCCATCGTTGGAAGCGCACCTGATGTGGTGTGCTGGCTTCGGCAATATTATCGAGATCGCTTATCCAGACAGGCCAGGCTTAGATACATTCCTAGACATCCATGTATAAGTGAGCGTCGATATATACAGCACGTCTTTTTGTTTGTTTATGTTTTCAACATTGCGCTGTTATGTTGCTGTGGCCAGCATCGGAGTGATCGTTGTATGGGATGGCGATGGTCTAGAATCGGAGTGATCGTTGTATGGGATGGCGATGGTCTAGAATCGGAGTGATCGTTCTATGGGATGGCGATGGTCTAGAATCGGAGTGATCGTTGTATGGGATGGCGATGGTCTAGAATCGGAGTGATCGTTCTATGGGATGGCGATGGTCTAGAATCGGAGTGATCGTTGTATGGGATGGCGATGGTCTAGAATCGGAGTGATCGTTCTATGGGATGGCGATGGTCTAGAATCGGAGTGATCGTTCTATGGGATGGCGATGGTCTAGAATCGGAGTGATCGTTCTATGGGATGGCGATGGTCTAGAATCGGAGTGATCGTTGTATGGGATGGCGATGGCCTAGAATCGGAGTGATCGTTCTATGGGATGGCGATGGTCTAGAATCGGAGTGATCGTTCTATGGGATGGCGATGGTCTAGAATCGGAGTGATCGTTGTATGGGATGGCGATGGTCTAGAATCGGAGTGATCGTTGTATGGGATGGCGATGGTCTAGAATCGGAGTGATCGTTGTATGGGATGGCGATGGTCTAGAATCGGAGTGATCGTTGTATGGGATGGCGATGGTCTAGAATCGGAGTGATCGTTCTATGGGATGGCGATGCAGCAAATGTGGCTGTGACGGTCCCACCTGATGACGGAGACTTGTGTTGCCTCCGAAACGTCGTGATTTTATTGTTTTATTTTTATTAATTTTAATTTCATTTTTTACCTACGTGACTTTACCGAAAGAACTAAGAGTAGGGATGGCGATGGTCTGGAATCTGAGTGATCGCTAGATGTGATGGCGATGATCCACTGTGTTTTTGTTAACCCATTACGCCATTTAGCCAGGCGCGTCGACTTGGGTCGACACGTATTAGTCGACCATTACATTTTCATCCCCATGCATTTGCATTCATTTCATCTGGTAAACGTTTCGCCTGGGGAGGCTTTCGATCCCCGCGAGCCCTACCCGGCAAAGCGAATATTAATGGAAAGTGTGTCCGAAATGTCTGCGACGCTGTATTGGAGAGAGATAAAGAGAGGCAGAGAGAGGGGGGGGGGGGTTAAATCGACGACGACAGACTTCATGCCACACACTGCCCGGTCTCGACTCGTGCCTGACAAAGCAACATTTCAAACCTCCTTTGTAAACAGGCTGCTCAAAAAAAACTCACGATTCCAAATGTACCTTTCCTTTTGTCTTCCTCTTGGCAAGATTGATATTGTTGAGTGAGCTGGTGTTTTTTTCCCTCTCTCTCTCTCTCTCACTGTTTTCTCGCCGGCTTTGTTTAACCCTTCATTTTGCGGCTTCACCAAGGGCGATGCGCGTCCGCCTGGCACGGTCCATGTGCGCCAAAGCAGCTGCCCAGCATGCACCGGGACCCACGGGGCTCCAGCCGGAGCTGCCAAGGCTGCTGGGGCCGCGAAGAGAGACATTTAACAGCGGGCCCTCATTTAATTCCTTGCGCCGATGCACCACGCCAACCACGCCGCGCCGACTCGTGTTCCCGGGCAAGGAAGCCTCCACATTGTGCCTGGCCCTCCACGTTAATCACGGACACCGCTGCCCCGCACGCTCCCTCGGTCTGCCACGCCGGTTTTGACCGTAACTCAGCGCTATTTACCAGGGCGATGAATCAAGGTGGCGGCAAGTGGGCAGGGAGGACAGGCACAACAGGCGTCACTTCTGATGCAGACGCCACCTATTCAATTACTCAGGAGTGCTCGCGGTCGCGCCAACGAAATATTTTCTATGGGGGGCCACATCGGGATATGGGAGATTGAGACGGGCGTGTGTGTGTGTGTGTTGGGTTAGTGTCCTCGTGTCTCACGTAGTCAATAGATTATAATAATATGCCACGGCGTGGTCCTTTGCTTAGGCCACGAAAGCTTTTCCGATCCTCAATATTCCTCGTCGCTGTGTGAGGGCAGGGGGAGGGCGTCTTGTGTTCTGACTGCAGCAGTAAAACTGCATTTTCAAGCATTTCATGCATCTGGAAACAAATAAAGAGGACCATTAGCGGGGGGGGGGGGGGGGCCTAAGAGTCAATCCAATAAAATCAATCGATGCCATTTTTTGTGTAAGCAGTTCTCCGCGCGTCGATATGAAAAACAACAGCAGCGCACGCTCGCAACATCTCTCCTGTCTACGCATTTCCATGACGAGCGCGGCAGGACGTTGCAGAAATGCGGAGAGAGGAGAGATGTTGCGAGCGTGGTTGATTTTTTTTGCCGGTGGTGGTGCTACTGCCCACGGTGCTGTGCGGGCAGCAACACGCCCGCCGCAAAAAAAACCACGCTCCGCAAATTTCCAGTAGCGTAGCAACCGCATGAATAGGCCCCTCTTCTTCTTATTATTCTTCTTCTGTTTTTAATGATTCTCATGCAAAGTTGCTTCCTTTAAATAACCTTCTGGAGATGTACAAATTCCCAAGATCGCTGCGTTTCCGCGGAATCTCAAAGCCCTGGAGCGAGCGAGCGAGCGAGAGAGAGAGCACGCTAGTTCAGCGCGAGCCGTAGTGGCTTTTAAAAAAAATGTCTCTCTTCTTTTTTTCTTTTTTCCATTTTCCCGCTTACTGATTATCCCGTCGAATCTGAGTAATCCCATTGATCCGGGGTGTGCGGTTACACGCGGCACACAACCCATCCCCGTGGCAAATTTAATGCCCCCTTTCTCGAATGCATTTGAGGACATTTCACCCTCACTGTTGGCAATTAGCCTTAATATCTTATCATAAACCTTCAACGGAATCGGGAAGCAATCAACGTAAAACCAGTTTTAGCTTTTTTAATTCAATGGTAAATCACAAGCGGGATTGTTACGCGTTCGTTCCGTATTTAAATGGGAATTCTTCTGCATGATAATGACGGGAAGAGGGAAATAATGCGATCTTAGGCGCGCTGTCAAAAGCTTGTCTACCCAGTCCCTTCCCCACAGAAATTCGGGACGTTAAGCGTCGTTGGCGTGAAAGCTCGGGAGAGGCTTCTGACGAGCCTCGGCAACATTTCCCAGCGAGGGATTTTTTTTTGTTCCACCCACGGAGATGCCACGGGAGAAATATTTTTTTTTGTGTCCGTGCAAAGAAGCCTCGCTCAAAACCATTGACGCAATATTTGAAGATGAATGGGGACGCTGCCGTGTGATGTAGCGCTTAGCGCGCTCGACTTGGCAATCCAAAGGTCGCCGGTTTGAGTCTATCTATGTGAGTCCCGAGACACTGCTTTTCAAGAGGGTCCTGCTCACGGTGTTTGGCTAGTTATCCTTTGCGTGTGTGTATATATATATTTTTTGTAGGTATCAGGAAAATGAAGTGTGTGTGTGTGGGGATATAACGCTCAAAAATCCACACGGACAAGGTCACTGACCTCCCTGGCTGAACCACCCCATTTCAGTCCTTCCACCTCATGCGCCCTGCATCTGGGTGTCCCGCTCGCAATGATCTCAGCACGATCCCACCCAAGAAACCGTGGCCCTAATGTGCCGGATTACAGGCGAGCGTGCCGCGTGCCCATCCCAGCACTCTAGCGAGGCCACTCGCGAGCTCACTACTGCTCCACTACGCGGCGGTGTCAGAAAACCAATATTGGGGGGAAGAAATCCGCTCAGATGATGCCAGTCTCGCGCTGGCAGTGAATCGTGCTCCACGGCTTGTTCCAGACAACGGAAACACGCAGCGAACTTCTTATCAGACTGTAAATTAGTGAGAATCGTTGCATGTTATATATATTTTTTTACAAGCATGTGTCTTGGCATATTCAGTGGATTTTATTGCGTAGTCAGTGTGACAGAGTGCGTTGCGTAGCGTGCAGTCCGTATAAACATTGGCATAATACCACACGTATGTGTCGTCTCATATTTATTTATATTATAATAATTCACAGTAGCCGCCGTGAAAGTAGAATACGGAATTGTTGATGCTATTGCCTTTGTCAATCCACGGGCTGGATGAAGGCCTAGCCATGCTGTGTCAGTTGCGGAGGCTGCTTGAATATACTTCACCACTCTGGTGAAGGGGGGGGGTGGTCCTGCCCACTCCATATGTCACTCACCACTGACGTTAAAACTTCCTAGGTTTAGTGCGCTCGCCAATGCATCATTGTTTCACCCTCTCATTTATTTTTTGCTGCGTGTATTCTTCTAAAGTAATAATAGTTTTTCAAGGTTAGGTTTTAACAAACAAAAACGTGTTCATGAATATTGCCATGCCATACGCAGAATTATGTTCATGCTTTTCGGGCGCATTCAATGTCGGAGATAACATTTGGCTCAATTTAAACCTGTAAAAACAATGTACTGTACGACGGAAACTAGGTGCCAGCCATCCCTTGGCTCGTAATATTTGCTGCCCAAGCACCCATAATGGTGATTAGCAGTGGATTGTACCACTTCTTTCCAGGGGACGCGTTGTTTATCTGTTTCTATTTTTTTAAAAACACCGTCTGCCTACCCCTCTAAAATAAATATTAAAAACCACTCTCGACTGGATTGATGACGAGGTGAGGTGCCAAATCAACCTTTTATGTTTTATCAGATAGAGAATAAAAATGCTTTATTGTCTGTTGACGCGGGTGACAATCGGCTTTGCTGCTGTGTTTCTGACAGTTCTCCCTGCAATTAGAGTCCCTCCGAGTTTGTATCATCCCTCCCCCACCCCCACAGCCAGCAAAAAACACCGCTAGAATAGTCAGAGGGTAACTGCTATCATTTTTTTGCATCACAGTGCTACGTACCTATGGCAACAACTCTAACAAGCAAACAAAAAAACATTGGCCCGTGAGCAAATTCTGGCGACATTTAAATAAAATCAGGATGGTCGTGGCTTGTACAGCCCTTGTCCGCTATAAATTGGATTTTTTTCTTTCTCTCTAGGTGCATATTCAAGGCTCAAATGTCAATCTATGATTTTAATTTAAGCATCTTAACCTAAGGGGCCTCGGGGCAAGCAGGTTTAAAAAAATATTAGTTTATAAATTAGCACGCTGATTTGTAATATTTATGCAAATATAACTTGTTCAGCTGTATTTGCTCACTGTGCACATTGCATTTGCATTCAAAAGTGTGTTTGATACATTTGATTTCCAGAATTGAAAGTGACCTTGAAGTGATCTCTGTGAGGTTAGAGAATTCTGGGTATGCCTGCAACAGAAAATTCAGGAAAACTGGGATTTTTGTTGTCAAAATTTTTTATGTAACAAATGGACATGCATAAGAAAATAATGATTAATGATTACACAGGCGACTAGACTGTGCATGGCAATTTATCATCATAAACCACATTCTGTAGGAGCCATAAATAGGCTCGATCGTACACAACGCAATTAAATGACATGTTTTTTTTACACTTCATTAAAATGGATAATTGCGTTCTCTTTGTTTTGTATATGCGTGCTAGTTTATGGAGACATTTTTAAAATGTGCATGTATAAACGTGTTGGGCCACCTATTTTTTTTAGCTCAACGTGCTATGTGAAAATTTATTTACGGAATATAAATGTGTATTAGTGATTTGTTAGGGGGGGGGGGGGTTGCGTGTATGTGTGTGTGTGTGCCCTGCGTTATAACCACGCAGAATTAGGTTCAATCCCCCTTCACCAGGGATGCTCCGATGCAGAATCTTAAGCTGGGCAATGCACGCTTTGATTCGCGTGCGCGAGGATGAACGAGATAAGTAAGCAGGTATATGTTGTGTGCCGCGTCTTCACGTATCTCCTGCACTCACTCGAGGTCGCTACGTTGACCGCAATGTTAAAATGATCATCGCTTATTGAATCGAATGGGGGAGCCTGTATCGCAACGATGCATCATATAGAATGGGGGTAGGGGCCGGGATTGAATCGTTACACTCCTACTCATCACGCTCGTCATAAATTAATTTGTGGCATTGCGACTCAATTCATTTAATGATGATAATAATGTTGATAATGATGATGACACCAGCTGTAACGTAGACTCAAACTGGCCACACCTGCGTTCGATTCCCGACCACGGCTAACGTCAGCTGCGAGCAATATGTTAACGAGTCCTAAGTACCCACCCTCCCCTTCACCAACCCGCACTGACCAGCGTGGTGAAGTATGGTCCGTCAACTCCCACGAACAACACGGCATGCGGGTTGGACACCTTCATCCGGCAGCAAAATGACTGAGTGCTAATCATAATTATTTGTATCATTACTGTTATTGTCACGGGTTATGTATTCGGTTTAACAGCACTTGCCTTGACGGCCAATAAAGATAACCTGCCAAATTGAAGATAAATTACCACATCTAAATTTAATACATGAACCAAGCACACACATTCGCATGCGAGTTTTGAACAGTATGTATACGTAACATGAAAGATAGAGTCTGAAAAAAAAAGTGTTCGAATGCATTAAAAGATCAAGTATCAGAGGGCAGCAGATGTTCTGTGGTCTGTACGGAACCAGAGGTTACTCCTTCATGTCTATGCGTTCGCTAGGCCCGAGCATGTAATTCCACCCTGGTCAATCACGTCTCCTAGCAACCGTGGAACTCTGCCCGCTGTCTCTTAGCAACCGTGGAACTGTCCCCCCCCCCTCCGTTGCCATGGCAGCCACAGATAAACGGTCCTGCGGTTGCCTGGCAACCCAGAAATGCACTGTGAGAGTGAAGGCGTGGGTAGGGGTGGTGGGTGATGATCGACTGGGTTTGATAGCAGCGTGCAAAGGCCACGGTTTCTTTAGATTATAATTTTTCTTGCAGTTTTGCATTGTTCCCCCTTCCATCTTTATATCCTTTTTGCTTTTGAGGGTTGACAACGAAATGTCTCGGAGTGTCCTTGTGGTCCATTGCCCTTCCTTGCATTATGCAGTTCCGTGCTGCACAAGTTGCGAAGGTAAATAATGTGCAATCTCGTGCCACGTCACAATTGTGCAACGGTTCACCCTTCATTTGCACCGATTTTGCAATTCGTTGCTCCTCGTGGCAATATTGGTGGAGCCGTGACGCAGTTTATTAACGCACTGGACGGGTTCGATTCGCCTAACGCCAGCGGTGAGTGATACCGGAATGAGTCCTCAGTTCCTCTCCCCTACTGCCGCTTCACCAGCCCGCATTGTCCTGTGTGGTGAAGTATAGTCAATCCCCCCCCCCCCCACCGAGAACTTCATCCAGAAGTGGATTGACAAAGGGCTGTATATAATCGCAATATATTTTACCCGACGGGTTTCCTTCCCTTGCAAGCAAATGTATGCGCTATCTCCAGAGGCTATCTCTCTCCTGGTTTAAAGAAAGGTTATAAATGAGAACGGGAAAACTCCAATCAATCAAGGGTGCTTAGGCCATATTCTGATCACAGGTAGCACATTAGCCTTGCCTTGTTGTGATTAATAAGGCAAACCGGCTTGTGTGTAGTCGTAATCCAAGCTGGTACTTTACATAAACAGAATCCCGGTAATAATATTTTTTATGTGACTGTATTAATCAATTCTTGCCGGTAATCTTCATGTTTTTTTTATGATAATGAGCGTCATGCTTGCAATGATAAAAGTTAAACCTGAGTAATACAATAGATATTATTAAAGGCATTGTGTTGTTTTCACGTCTGTTTGTGTTGTTGTTGTTATTTTTCGATTTAAAGCTTTCGTGACTGCAGGGATTCATCTTCTTGGTTCTTTCGGTAAAGTCACGTAGAAGGGAAGTAATAAAATAATAAAAATAAAACATAATAAAACAATTCTCACGACGTTTCGGCCACAACGCAAGCAGCCGTCCTCAGGCGAAGAATGAGAACATTATCAAGCTAGGAGCTTATATAGGTGTAGCGAGGAGGAGCGCCTTAACAAAAGAATGTGCATATGAAGAGGAATTTAGCATACCAATGGACAATGCGTAGGGGGTGGGCGGAGGGGTTTCAAAGTCCCATTATGCCCATGCATTATGCAGGATCAACAGCACCACGGGGGGGCGCAAGGAACAGCGTTAATAAAGGAAAGGAATGTTAGTGATATGTAGCTGCATTTGCCAAACAACCACGTAGAAAACCAAAGTGAAAACTACATAAAAAACTAAAATATAAACTGATACTTACTATACTCTACAATAAGCTGAGTTACTAACAACAAATAATAAATTACAATTCTACGTCGTAAGAAGTATATAATATACTTCCATCTAAACTTTATTCTCTTAGCATATACAGTACTATATACTGCCATAGATAAACCCAACATTAAATTATATACTTTATTGCTGTAAACCACCCTATACTTTATACATTTTAATATAACACTATGTATTATTCAACTCACCCTAATGTGTATCGAAATGGTTTATTACGTCCTTCCAATGATTGCTAAGCCTGAATCCATCTTCTCGGTTAAAATTGTCTCTGTGTTTGTATATGTGGATCGCCTCATGAACGAATCTCTCATGATAGCCAGATGGCTTGCAGAGAACCTCCGTCTTGGAGAAGTCAATGTCATGTGAGCCCACTGAGTTATAACAGTGGTCTGCCACGGCTGAGGTGTTTGTCCTACCGTGTTTTAGATCAGCTTTATGTTCACGAATGCGGTCTGAGACGTGTCGTTTGGTTTCCCCAATGTAACTGCTACCACAGAGGCAACTTAGTTTGTAGACGCCAGGGTACTGTATGTCTGGAATCACATCTTTTACAGACGGTACCAGATCACGGATTTTATGTATTGTGTTGAATCGGACCTGGATCTTGTGTTTGATCAGGATTTTGGAGATCTTTTTTGTGACCCCAGCAATGTAGGGTAAGGTGATGGTCTTGAAAGGCTCCTCAACAGGATCTTTCTTGATGGTTGGAGTGATGGCTTTGCGGATTGTGTAGTCGGAGTAACCATTAGCTTTAAGAGCTTGGCGTACGTGTTTGAGTTCACTGGAAATGTGTTCATGGTCGGAGATGCATTGGGCTCTATGATATAGAGTCTTGATGAGGGAATTCTTCTGGGATGGATGGTGGTGGGAATCCGGTTTTAGATAAGCATCCGTGTGGGTGGCTTTCCTGTAGACAGAGTGGCTCATTGAACCATCAGGTCTCCTTTTGATTAGGACATCCAAAAAGGGTAGCTTGCCATCATTTTCGACTTCCATGGTGAATCTGATGGCTGGGTGTATGGAATTGATGTGGTCGAGAAATTGGTCTAGAGCAGGCCGGCCATGTGGCCAGATGACAAAAGTGTCGTCTACGTATCTCTTCCATAAGGTCGGGCGTAGAGTGACAGTCTCGAGTAGATGTAGCTCTCAAGGGCTTGAGTCACATCGCTGCAGACGTAGCAAGATCTGAAATCTCTGTAACCCTCAAAAACGCTAAGATGCCAGCTAGCAACATCAGCAAAGATGAGCGTTTTGAATTAGCTCAATTAAAAAAGAGGGATGACATTGTCATCCTCTCAGCCGACAAAGGCAATGCCACTGTCATCATGGACAAAATAGAATACAACAACAAAATTCAAGAACTACTCAACGATGGCAGCTATACAAAAATAAAAAGAGACCCCACCAACAGCCTCGTCTCCAAAACCAACAACATCATTTCTGCTTCAACCGCATTAATTGATCAGACCAAACAGTTCTCGTTGAAACCTTCTGCAGCCAGGCCACCAAGATTGTACGGCTTGCCAAAGATACATAAAGAAGATACACCTCTTCGTCCCATTGTCTCTACTATCAACTCCCCCACTTACAAACTGGCTCGTTTTTTGTCCGAAATCCTACGGCCTTTCACTGGAAAAACCACCTCTGCAGTACTAAACTCTACTGACCTGGTATCGACAATCAAGGGGATTGCCCTGTCCCCAGACGACCTGCTTGTCAGTTTTGATGTGGTTTTTTTGTTCACCAAGGTGCCTGTGCCTGACACCATCGCAATCATTGAAGACTTGGTTCATCAAGGACTAAATGCTGGGGTACCCCCCCTGGTGAGACACTGCTTAACCAATACATACTTCACCTGGAATGGAACCTTCTACAAGCAAATTGAGGGCACCCCAATGGGCTCCCCCCTATCTCCGGTTGTAGCCAACATCTTCATGGAGAAATTTGAGACGGACGCCATCCAGACTGCCACTCTACGCCCGACCTTATGGAAGAGATACGTAGACGACACTTTTGTCATCTGGCCACATGGCCGGCCTGCTCTAGACCAATTTCTCGACCACATCAATTCCATACACCCAGCCATCAGATTCACCATGGAAGTCGAAAATGATGGCAAGCTACCCTTTTTGGATGTCCTAATCAAAAGGAGACCTGATGGTTCAATGAGCCACTCTGTCTACAGGAAAGCCACCCACACGGATGCTTATCTAAAACCGGATTCCCACCACCATCCATCCCAGAAGAATTCCCTCATCAAGACTCTATATCATAGAGCCCAATGCATCTCCGACCATGAACACATTTCCAGTGAACTCAAACACGTACGCCAAGCTCTTAAAGCTAATGGTTACTCCGACTACACAATCCGCAAAGCCATCACTCCAACCATCAAGAAAGATCCTGTTGAGGAGCCTTTCAAGACCATCACCTTACCCTACATTGCTGGGGTCACAAAAAAGATCTCCAAAATCCTGATTAAACACAAGATCCAGGTCCGATTCAACACAATACATAAAATCCGTGATCTGGTACCGTCTGTAAAAGATGTGATTCCAGACATACAGTACCCTGGCGTCTACAAACTAAGTTGCCTCTGTGGTAGCAGTTACATTGGGGAAACCAAACGACACGTCTCAGACCGCATTCGTGAACATAAAGCTGATCTAAAACACGGTAGGACAAACACCTCAGCCGTGGCAGACCACTGTTATAACTCAGTGGGCTCACATGACATTGACTTCTCCAAGACGGAGGTTCTCTGCAAGCCATCTGGCTATCATGAGAGATTCGTTCATGAGGCGATCCACATATACAAACACAGAGACAATTTTAACCGAGAAGATGGATTCAGGCTTAGCAATCATTGGAAGGACGTAATAAACCATTTCGATACACATTAGGGTGATTTGAATAATGCATAGTGTTATATTAAAATGTATAAAGTATAGGGTGGTTTACAGCAATAAAGTATATAATTTAATGTTGGGTTTATCTATGGCAGTATATAGTACTGTATATGCTAAGAGAATAAAGTTTAGATGGAAGTATATTATATACTTCTTACGACGTAGAATTGTAATTTATTATTTGTTGTTAGTAACTCAGCTTATTGTAGAGTATAGTAAGTATCAGTTTATATTTTAGTTTTTTATGTAGTTTTCACTTTGGTTTTCTACGTGGTTGTTTGGCAAATGCAGCTACATATCACTAACATTCCTTTCCTTTATTAACGCTGTTCCTTGCGCCCCCCCGTGGTGCTGTTGATCCTGCATAATGCATGGGCATAATGGGACTTTGAAACCCCTCCGCCCACCTCCTATGCATTGCCCATTGGTATGCTAAATTCCTCTTCATATGCACATTCTTTTGTTAAGGCGCTCCTCCTCGCTACACCTATATAAGCTCCTAGCTTGATAATGTTCTCATTCTTCGCCTGAGGACGGCTGCTTGCGTTGTGGCCGAAACGTCGTGAGAATTGTTTTATTATGTTTTATTTTTATTATTTTATTACTTCCCTTCTACGTGACTTTACCGAAAGAACCAAGAAGATGTTGTTGTTATTGTCACGTTTAGCTTGCAAACTGCTGAATTAAGAAGGTTTCAATTTCTAAAGTATTTTGCAATTGGTAATGAAACTGGAGTATATCATGGGACCTGTTTTGCCAGTATCAAAGTATGAAAAATAAGAATCGGTTTTACCCTTTCTGGCAATAAAACGATTGTCTCCGGTGTAGGCCAATCCGTTTCAAAGACTGCATATGTTATACTATTAATGATCAGAGCATGTTTGTTGTCATGTTCACCACAAGTACGTGTGGTCAATGCAGACTTCATTCCTTGCAAAAGGTTTCTATTTGGTGTTTGAACATATTAACACAACTGTTTTATTGCCAGAAAGGGTAAAAGCTTATTGTTATTTCTCATAAAACGGAGTATCCGGATAAAACGCATTCATATGATAGGATAGCAGGATAATGTCTTGAATTTTGCATATCTTATATTCAGTTGCATTCAGATAACGTTGAAACCTGTGATAAAAGGAACGGATCGGCTCATCATTGATGCTGTGTACATTCTGCGTGGGTATGCGTCCGTGTGATGCACCTAGCCTGCCACAACCACGTTGCCGCCACTTCGGGGCGAAATGCGGTTGTTGTTGTGGTGTAGCGCACAACCCCGTATATCCGAGTTCGATTTACGAGTTTGACATATATCTGAACTGGTCTCAAGCCTCCCCTAGGTCGACTCAGCCTAAAATTAGTATATGTGCGAACATCGGCACTGGGGATACAAAGGTGGTGGTGGACACCCATTCCTTCGTGTGCCGTGCCGGCCTTCACAGCTGCTCACAGAGCAGCACTTGCCCGCACAGTCTGCTAAAGACTATACGGGGGATCTTTGTCTTCGTGGGGAGTGGTGGTGTAGTTGTCAGCGCACTGCGCGAGATGAACCCGACGACCCAATTTCAATTCCCACTCAAGGCCAATATCGGTGACAAATATCTGAATCGGTCCTGGGGCCTCCTCAAGGTCCACTCAGCCTTCATCGGGTACGGCCCTGCAGTGTACTGCGTGCAGTGTGTAAACATCAGTACTGGGGAGACAAAGGCGACCGTGGTGCTGGCCACCCACCCCATCGCGTGCCGTGCCGGTCTTAATCAGCTGATACCTTGCTACCAACTTTTGCCACCCAACAGTCTACTAAAGGGAAACACAGGAAGCGCTCTTTTGTGTCCTCTGTGTTTACCTACGATTCGTATTTTAATGCGCACGTACTGCAGTGCGTACATCACGACAGCGATGAAATCGCTTGACGTCCGTGCTGTAAATGGCAACTTTGGGCGAGCATGTGTGCAAAACGCGGCCACAAAGGCATGTGTTGCTCACCACACATGCACGCACCTGTACATAGCCGGCTAAATTAATACTGGTAGGAACCTCCTGGTTACACCAGCCCACAGGGGATTATTGTGTCCGTCCGTCGTGCAGGGAGGGGCTGGGTGGGGAGGGAGGGGCTGGGTGGGTGGGGAGGGGAGGGTGCGGAGGGGCTGGGTGGGGTGGGGAGGGTGGGGAGGGGCTGGGTGGGGAGGGTGGGGCTGGGTGGGGGGTGGGAGGGGTGGGGCTAGGTGGGGAGGGGCTGGTCACCCTGTGGTGCCCTTATAAAACTCAACGTTTAACCTACTCACGCCGGCTTGTGCCCGCCCTCACAGTCGGGCATATTTGCGGAATACACCACGCCGCCGTTGACCCTAGCCATTGACCGAGCAACCCAACGTTCCTACCAGCTCCCTCCGCAGGAATGTGTTTGTCAACAACTTTTCATTTTATAATTTGACGTCCCGTGGGGATGTTGAGCAAGGAGTGTTAATGTAAGTATTATACTGTATATATATACGTATTAAAGTAACGTCGGGGGGTTTTTTTTGGCGTAATTGTCACAAGTGGTGGTGGTGACGAGCAAGCGAAAAGCCCCTCCAGGGAGGAAAGTAAGTCTGCCTCATCTCTCGAGTTGCAGTCTCTTCTCCAGATTTCCCAATTAGCACCGAGGCTGGCTATCCAATTAGGCGCCAAACGCTCTTCTCGCTCTGCTTAAGATGTGACAACAACAAGAACAACAAACGACTCGATAGTTTCCTTCTTTTAAAATTCGAATCCTTGTCCATCGCCCGCTTCCTCTACCTCCGCCTGCAACACGGCGTCATCTTTCTCTTTGTTTCATCTCGGCGCTGTCAGAGTAGGGGAGCCAGGTGGGTGGCGTTGGGGGTGGGGGGCTGTGGGGGAGGGGCTGTGGGGGAGGGGGGCTGGGGGGGTGAGCTTGCAACCCCCCCCCCCCTTGGGAAATAATTGCAACTTGTCTGTACGGCGCGCGGCATGGAAATATAAAAATAAATAAATCCGCCAACGTCAGGCAAAAGCTTTACAAATTGAATTAATGTTATGCTCCTGTGCCTTATGCTCACCAACAATGATCTTTAAAACACAATCTAAATGAAAATTCCTTCCCAGTAGTGAATCGTAGAAATAAAAAACAAACGAGACGGTCACCCCAGCGTCGAGCGAGCCAGGCTCAGTGACGGGGGGGGGGGGGGGCTGAGTGGAGATATCTGTCGTGTCGAGGTCGCTACGCCGGTGTTTTGCGCCATCTACAAGTGCTGGGTTTGACTCAAGGGCCCAGGGCTTGTCGAGATCCAGAGCGAACTCAAGTGAGTCGTGCTAACAAGCAGCTCCACCTGCCGTAGTGGGGCAAATGGTGGGGCATTCAATTCTCATAATCAAACAGCAACCATTGTCTATCCACTGATGGATGAAGCCCCTCCCCCCTTTCCTGCGGTCCAATGATGCTGCTTTGATCCGTCCCTGGCATCGCTTCCATCTCCGCGGTGGTCGTTCGTCTCGGACGCCGTTCTACCGTTTGAAAACCACGGCACTGATCCCTGACTGCACAAGAGTCCCGCTGCTTTTGTTGGCTGTATGCGAACTGGCTTTAAGGCCTCGACACAGAGGCGTGGTTTCTCTGTGTGCCTATGGTTGTTCTCTTTCTGTGTATCTCTGTGATATCTGTCTGCTTATATGTCTGGCTATATGTCTCTTATTCTGTGTTTCATCTCTCTCTCAAATTTAGCATTCTCAGGAAGAACGTAATCAACCAGGTATGGTGTTGACTGTTATGTTATCCGACTCTCTGTTGTATTACATTACATTTCTAAGTATACTAGATTTGTGTTTCTATTTCATTTATACCTGATGATAATTGCCTGTGTTGCAATCGAAACGTCGCATGCTAGTATTTAATTTATTATTTTCTCTTTACACGTGACTTTACCGAAAGAACCAAAGAGTAATTCCTGCAGTCACGAAAGCTCCAAATTAAGTTTGGCTCGGAGAGCCAGTCAACGTTGGCTTAGTGGTGTGCCGTCGGTCCATTTCGACTGTCTGGGCAACCTGGGGAAGGAGGAGGGGGAGGGAATGCCCCTTCTGCACGCTGTGGCGTTCAGTGCAGAGGTCACACTTTGTAGGTCTGTCTGTTGGTGACCCCCAGTGGGTGTGTGTGTGCCACTGCAGTGGAGACAGTCATGGACAACGCTTTGTTACAGCTACCAGATACCATGGTTTTTGACATACGTTGTGCAGTGGATTGATCATGGCTGCTGTCGATGATAACGACTACTGTTAATCGCTCATAACGATTGATGAAAATCTAGTTGTATCTATCAAGATGCCCCTGGAAATACGACAAAGACGATCACCGCATCGTGGGCTTTCAGCTGTGCTCCTGTGGCCGTCTGGAACGTTCTTCCTTGCGATATTAGGAAGCCACTGGAGATATGCACTTTTACACAATATAGATTTAAAAGTATTTCTTTAGAACTGATTTTTGTGTTTAGTTTGTTGTCCTTCCCCCGCACCTCCGATTAGGACGGTTGGCTACATGCAGTGCGAAATAAATTTGTAAATATCGGGATTGTGTCTCAGATTTAAAAAAAATCGGCATAGCATCGCGATCCCATATCGTGCCAATTCATTGAATGACAAAGAAGACGACTCGTGCGTTCTAATTTGATAATTTCTCAACAATACTATTGTTGCTGGCCTTTGGGCCTGTGCGCAAGAACCATCATTGAAAATAAACAGAGTTGCCACCTAGGTAGTGAGCCACACTCGACTGAGTGGATCATCTGAATTGCCATCGTCAAGTTTAAAAGAACCACCATTGCTGCACGTATCCGAGCCTTTGTGCATTCACGGAGGTGAGAGCTGCAGCAGAAGGCACAATTGACAAAATCAGATCGTATCGCTACTCATTCTGGTCAGCGTTGAACATTTTGACATCTGTTCACGGTTTATTTAACACTGACCGTGTCTCACCCCCCCCGCTTCCCTTTAAACAGAGTGACGTTTTATGGTTGTGTAGGGACACTGCAAACAGTGGAGCAACATTCACGCATTAAATATATATTTTAAAATATCTCGATCAGCGCGTGAGCAGTAAGTCTGTGTGCCTTTTAGTACACGGCACCATTGTGATGGAACATCTTCTCAAGTAACGCTTTGCTCAAATGAGCATTGAAGGTGGTGCTTATCTTCTGTGGAAAGTCTACATTTCTATGGCGGGGGCGAGTCTATCTAAAGGACAACCACTTTTAACTGTCTGGTATTAATTGTATCGACCCCAGAAGGATGATAGGTTGAGTAATCACCACTGCTCGACTGTTCAAGCGCCAAGTACAAATTCTGCCATTCTGAATTCTGCATTTTTCATTCAGCCGTGGGTTATATTTTATTACATTTTATCATCTGGTACTCTGGAATGTTGTGGACATAAAAGCACTAAAACTGCAAAATTACGGCGATGTAACACGGAAGAAAATGTCTGGGTTAATGCGTGTGCTAAGTGAACGCCTGTAAATTTTAAATCCATGTTAAAGCACGTCGTGAAAGCAGCCCAATAAGAGATTGTCATTGTAGCTTTGATAATTCAATTTCACGCTCTCAAAGAGGCAATTCCCAGCAAGTTTAGCAAGATATTTCCTAAAAATTGGATCAGCATGAACGCGTAAACAGAGATAACAAAAATTAACACCGTTGCTGACGGAGACATTATTCTGACCAATGGAAATGAACTACGGGATTGACTGAAGAACTTTGCTGAAGGTTGCAAAGTTTGGCTCAAGATAAACGAGTGAAAAAAACAATGTAAATGGTCAAACATCTGAATGTAGGTCCACAGAGCTTGGGCAATAGTTGTCGCCACTTTGAGCTGTGCTCCAACTTGGCTACGCTTTCCTGCGCCTCGGCGTGCGAAAAACTGCACGCGCTACGAACTCTACGGGGTTGTAATCTGCAATTTGCATTACCGCTGCTGATTAAAATATAAAACACAATTATTAAACAAGATGAAATACTAATTGTTGGAGATGCACGACTGGAAATAAAACAGCTGTACATAGATACCCCGAGGGCAATTATTCAAGGTTGGAGGGATTGTTGGAAACCTAAATTCAGCAATGTGCTTAAAGAGGAAAGTTTTCAATCAGTGCATATTACCCACCACAACGTACGGAGCAGACACACGGACAGTAATGAATGGGATAAGAATTGAACAGTATGCAAATAATGATGGTGAGGATGCATGCCTCGAATTGTTTTGAGTGACAAAGAGTAACTCATGGATCGGAGAACACAAATTAAAAATATGACATAGACCGTTACGAAAAGTGAGCTTGGACTGGACATATCGTTGGAAGGGACGATCGCAGATGGACGAGACTGGCGAAGGAATGGCAGAAAAAGTTAAGCACATCACAGAGAGTACGACCACCGCAGAGATGGAGCGATGAGGTCAGCTCAATTTGCCATTGAGTTGGATTGCGGAATCATGAGACTTTCCGGGGTGGCTCGTAGAGGCCTTCATCCAGCAGTGGACTGAACATGGCTGATGATGGTTATGAATTCGACGCTGGCCACACGTTAATATTCAATGCACTTGCACGTGCGCGCTGCATTTGAAGGCAATTTATGCGCATGAATGAACGCGTAAGTCACAGAAGTAATATCTACGGGGACCGATGTATTAAAACAAAACCGAGTAAAAACTCTCTTAACTCATTAGAAACGGGAGGCTTGCGAAGAGAAAACTTTGCCGAAGTAATATGTTAGAACGGCAATTATTTCTGCCCCCACCCCCCCCCCCACTTGCATTCCGTCTTAATTAACGAGCGCGAGTGCTCTCGAGTCGCGCGCACAAAGACCTGGGCCAACACTCGGCTCCTTCGTCTCCCCGGAGATGGCGCTGCTTGTTCTCGCTTTCGGTTTGAGCTTTGCGAGCAGATGCTCGGTCCAGCTTCACATATCAAACGACATCACTGCCGCCGCCCCAGCACTACAAGGATGGGCCAATAAATTGTCAAAAAATTTCCGCTCTAGAGCGTCTACGTGCAACACTAAGGGGATTATCACGAAACATGTAACTCCCCCTTTCATTACCTCTCCTCCAGAGGGCATTGCTTCTTAAGGGCATTCATGAGGGCATTGAGGCACCTCCCCCCTTCCCCCGCCCCCTCGTTGTTTTCGTCTCCTCCTCCAGGCGTATCAGAGCTTAGGAAGACACCTGGGGGTTGTCGAGTTTATTCCAACATCTTCTTGGTTCTTTCGGAAAAGTCACGTAGAATGGAAATAATAAAATAATAAAAATAAAACATAATAAAATAATGTTTTATTATGTTTTAGCTTAATTATTTTATATATAATTATTTTATTATGTTTTATTTCTTATTATTTTATTATTTCCATTCTACGTGACTTTACCGAAAGAACCAAGTAGATGAATCCCTCCAGTCACGAAAGCTTTAAATCGAAATTTATTCCTCCAACAGTTTATTGAAGCGTGCGTTTTAGACAGGTTAACATTGTACTGTAATGCGTAATGTGTGTTGTGCTGGTGTCAACCTCCTTTCGTATCCTCTGTGGTGTGTACCTGAATCGTCTTGTTCATAAAAACATTCTTTTGAGAAGAAGAAAAAACAACAACATCGCTGCCCCTTGCCATGGTCGGGCGGCGAGCCCACGTGGTCTCGTCCGTTGCCCCTAATCACGAGGGTGTCACGAGCCACTGTGTCAATCGCACGGTTTGTTACACGCTACTGTCTCGCCCTCCCTATGATAGATATTCCTCCTTGGCTCTTGAAAAACTATTTTTAAAAACCGCTTTACATGTAGACAAACAAGATGTCAATGGACAACAACAGCGCCTATTATTCACTCTGTGACGTAACCACAGTGCCAGGCTAAGTGCACATTGAGGCCACGTGAAGGGTCAAGAGACTCGCTAGCAGGTCACAGGGACAGACCCAGTGAGGTGTTACAGGTTGACTGAGATGACTGGCACACCACCTGTGCTCCCCACTGTGCCAACATATATCAAATCACACCTGTACTCACACCCTCACACTCTCACTATCCGAATTCCCACTTCATGGAGTCTGTTGCAATTGACAGGGATTCAACGATTCTGCCTCGAGCGATTTAACGAATGCTGGCTGATGTGTCGGCTTCATGATTCGATTCCAGAAAAGATTTTTCGTCTCATTTCTATCTGCATCATTTGTTTATTATTTATTTCATCTCACCAATGCACAGTTTTGGTTGCTCCACCAGCATGGCTGCACTATTTTCATACGAATTCTCAATCTGTTCTCACACGCGTGATTTGGGCCGTGTATCATGGTCGTAAGAATCCAAGCAGCCACCCGCCCGTGATGAAACCGGGTTCTCGAGAGCAGCGAGTAGATGGTTTCAGCCCCGGCACCAATGACTGCACGAAAACATAGTCGCGTTAAATATTTCTTCAGCGCGTAATTTGCCGAAAATCAAATGGTCAGCTTGACTGTCATGCGACTAACATTACTCTCTCTGTGAGCAGGGCAAGCGGGGGGAATGCTGCTCCCTACAGCGTGAACCAGAGGTCACTTAATGGCTTTTCAGAGGTGGCTCTGTAGCATCCGCTTCTGCGGACCGTTCTCAAACATATAAGGGTTGGCGCTGCTCTGCGAGAGATCCAAATGAAGTCCTCTGCTCATGACGCGGCGGCGATGGCACCAATCGTGATGAAAAAAAAACGTGTGCGGGGTGGGGGGAATAAAAAAACTAAAACACATTCCTGCGGAGGGAGCTGGTAGGAACGTTGGGTTGCTCGGTCAATGGGCAGGGTCAACGGCGGCGTGGTGTATTCCGCAAATATGCCCGACTGTGAGGGCGGGCACAAGCCGGCGTGAGTAGGTTAAACGTTGAGTTTTATAAGGGCACCACGGGGTGACCAGCCCCTCCCCACCCAGCCCCACCCCTCCCACCCCACCCACCCTCCCCACCCAGCCCCTCCCTGCACGACGGACACAATACTCCCCTGTGGGCTGGTGTAACCAGGAGGTTCCTACCAGTATTAAAGAATCGATGTTAATCGATGCATCGTTACGTGGCCCTGTACACACACGACAAACGAAAATCTGCACGCGGGAGCTTCGTGGGAGGCAACTCTTTAATCGGTGCAACACAAAAGCATTGACGACATTTACAGACACCGAGGCTTACGTGGGTCCGCGGTCAGACACGACGCGCATGCTTCGCGCACACCGAGATTCCGACGCACGACGACACACGCAACACGGATTGCATAAATACACACGATCACAGCACGGCACACGGCTACGAGACGACACGGCGCGGCGCCTGCTGCTGCTTGTTCATCAGAAGCGTCACCGGTCGGGGGTGCAAATCTGTGCACAGGCGGCGACAGCCCCCATCTGTTCACCCGGGGCAGTTGAGATGTTTTTGGAGGTCCGGGGCAATATTCCAGACGATATTCCCCTCTGAGAGAGGCCCCATGCGGACCTTTCTGAGGTTCTCTTCCAATCTCAGGCCCGAGGCTAAACTATTAAACTAACCATTTTTTTTTAGTTCACCAGGTAAGGGCCACTAAGCTGTGTAGCGCTTTGTCAGAAGCGACCTGGCCACAAATGATAGCTCAGCGAAGTGGCTCATCACTTGGAAATGTGTAGCAGTAGCGAAATACTCTGAACGCATTTTGATTCTAAACGTGGAGGGAAAAACCGGAGGACCCGGAGAAAAATCCACGCGATCACGGGGAAAACATGCAAACTCCAAATATACAGGCGTCAAGGTCGTATGCATGTTGAACTTCTTTCGCATCGTACGTAGCCAACCATGCTAAACGGAGGTGCGGGGGAAGGACAAAATAATAAGCAAAAAAAATCCACGACCTCCTGTATACTAGACGAGGTAGTTAACATCTGCCCCCCCTCCATCCCACTCCCCTCTCTGCGGCCGCTCTGCTCACCCCGTACATTCAATGCATCCGAGCTACTTTGATTTCGAGACACTCAGTGGAATTTGTGCAATTGTGCATCGTCCGACTCTGGGAATTCTCAAACGCCTTTCTCGGTGTGCCACCGTCGTGCGGATGAGTGTGCATGTTCACCGATCATCAGGCGCGTGCGGCGTGCAGATGAGTGTGCATGTTCACCGATCATCAGGCGCGTGCGGCGTGCAGATGAGTGTGCATGTTCACCGATCATCAGGCGCGTGCGGCGTGCAGATGAGTGTGCATGTTCACCGATCATCAGGCGCGTGCGGCGTGCAGATGAGTGTGCATGTTCACCGATCATCAGGCGCGTGCGGCGTGCAGATGAGTGTGCATGTTCACCGATCATCAGGTGCGTGCGGCGTGCAACGACTGCATTTGTATTGGAATGCCGAAAATCGCTCAATTTGAAAATGTGGGCCGTGCAACGGGTGCGGTGCAAGGAGTGAAGTTTACTAAATCCTGCCTTGCAATTATTGTTAACTTGTATTATTAGTTTGCGTATAATAATAAAAATCAAAGTGTCGTGCAAAGATGTGGAAAGAGAAGTTCTCCAACCCAACCTCCATTCCTCACAACCTCCCACTCTCCGTCTCACCGCCGAGTTCACCAGTTCGCCCCCCTTGACATTACGCATGAGGTTGTTACACAACGCACGTGTCCGATGACTGCTAAACACGTCCCATGTGACGTGGAGTGCGGTGATTAAACGAAAAATAAGGCGTCGCATATGCATTCCAATCCAACTTTGATTTTTATCCCGCGTCTCACCGTGATTATTACCATCTTAAAGCCCCCTGTGCACCATGCTGCATGGAACAAACTCAATGTCTACGTGTGTATGTGCACCTTGCTCGCGCCCCACAGCCTCGGTAGGATGCCCAGGTGATCTTTTGCACCTCGTTGCGTCCCCATGCGAGGTAGAGAGCGACGATTCAATGCACTCGTCGGCCTGGTGCGCAGCGTGCAGTGTGAAACAACTCAATCCGGATTTGAACGGGAGCTCCATCGGTAAACGCGCACAGACTTACTGATATGGGTCGCGAGGGCTGGAGTTTGTAAAGCGCTTTTCTAAGTCACTTAGGAGAGCAATTGCCCAGCTAAAGTGCACAGCCAATCAGTGTTTCTCCGTCACACTGGCTTCCTGAGCCAATCACAACTGTCGTGTGATTGGCTCAGCCAATCAGGCGCAAGTGTTTCTCAGTCACACTCGCTTTCTGCACAGCCAATCACAACTGTCGTGTGATTTCACAGCCAATCAAATGCAAGTGTTTCTCAGTCACACTGGCTTTCTGCACAGCCAATCACAACTGTCGTGTGATTTCACAGCCAATCAAATGCAAGTGTTTCTCAGTTATACTCGCTTTCTGCACAGCCAATCACAACTGTCGTGTGATTTCACAGCCAATCAAATGCAAGTGTTTCTCAGTCACACTCGCTTTCTGCACAGCCAATCACAACTGTCGTGTGATTTCACAGCCAATCGAGTGCAAGTGTTTCTCAGTCACACTCGCTTTCTGCACAGCCAATCACAACTGTCGTGTGATTTCACAGCCAATCAAATGCAAGTGTTTCTCAGTCACACTCGCTTTCTGCACAGCCAATCACAACTGTCGTGTGATTTCACAGCCAATCAAATGCAAGTGTTTCTCAGTCACACTCGCTTTCTGCACAGCCAATCACAACTGTCGTGTGATTTCACAGCCAATCAAGTGCAAGTGTTTCTCAGTCACACTGGCTTTCTGAGTCGATGACATCTCTCGTACCTCAATATTGACAACGCATCCGGTGTCTCCATTCGGTAACAGTGCACGTGATAGGTTGAACCCACTCCCCCACATATGCCCCCATATCATTTGGCTGCACGCTGTCACCAGTGGGGCCCAAAGCATCCTATCTGGTCAAATAAAACCAACAATTATTCAATGCATCGTAGAACGTGCAGCCATTTGTCACTTCACCCCTGGATGAAGGTTTCCCCACGTTAAGAATGTCACGGGGGTTGTTTGACCATACTTCACCACGCATGCTGGTCAGCACGGGTCTCTGAAGCATATTGGGGGGGGGGGCAGTTCATAAATGACTCGCCACTGATGGTAGCCGTGGCCGCGGATCGAACTGAGGTCGCCGGTTTTTTCGCGGCACAGTGCGTTAACCGCTGCGCCACCGCTCCACCCAGTGACATTTCAACCAACATGAAAGTAATGATACTCTTTATCAACAGAGGCTTTGTAGCCAATATACTCTTATATTGGAGTTTTATACATTTTTCTTTAAATGTAATTAAACATTTCCCTTGAATATATTTATCTATACACACACTCATAAATATATTTGTGGAGGTAATATATTTTATTTACAAGGCTACTTATTTGCCTAAGGTGTCTTATCGTGCTTTTTGTTAATGTATTCAAATCGGAAATCTCATCTCTACCCCAGCAGTAACAGTGGTGGCAACACAGCCTGGGAGGGCGTTTGCGTGAATAAAGGGCAAAAATAATTCTTGCATTCGCAAAGAAGACCTCGCACAACCAATAAATATCTTAGCAAGGTATCATGAATAAGGCGAAACAAATACATTTTTTACGCTTCTTAAGCTCAGGGCAAAACACAACATTTTACAACTTCAAACTGCACTGCGGCTCAGCGTGCCATGTCTTTATAATGCCATAAGCAACCTCTAAATGGGATTTTTTTTCATGGGTATTTTTGTTATTTGTGTTCCATGATATATGAATTCGTGAGCATGTTTACTGGATTAACGGGTCGACCGTAACACGAGCTCGGGTGGGTAACCGTTCTGGGTTTACTAATTAAGGTCAAAACGAACAATTTTATGGGCCGCGTTGATTGCGGCGATAATAGTACTGCCAAAGAAGTTGAATGAAGACGAAAGTTTAGTTTTTAAAAAATCTCTGCAGGTTAAACATCCTACAATGTTCGCCTTTTCGTGTTTTCTCTCCAACAAAACGTATGCGTTCTCCGATACGTCTGCGGGGCCGTTCCCGCGTGTTAGTCGGCATTACGCCCGACGCTTCACTCCACGGCGCTTCCCTTCCAGAAAGCCCCATGGACGGAGAACGTGAGCCGCTCGATTCAGTTCCTGAAGAAGCTCCCAGCACGTGGAGCAAAACGTCGGACACCGTGTTGAGCAGCGCGCGGTGCAACCGGAAAATACATCGGGAGAGCTTATCCAGCACGACCGCGGAAACCTACGCAGTTAGAATATTGGATCGTCGCGCTCGGGCCACAGGCTACCACTGCACAGCCATGTGGCTGGCACGTGATTAGCTCGCTGTGAGCATCTCCACGATCGATGTTGGTGGATCGCTTTAAAGATCCCAACGTGTGTGACTCACAATATACTGGGCAATGAGGTGGCCTGCAGGTGGAAATACAGCAAGGAGGTTGCCCGGTCTACTCATATTTTAGAAAGCTATCTCCCAATATGTGTGTGCGGTTTTCCCCGAGTGGTCCGGTATCCTGTCTAGAGCTGAAAGACTCAAAGAGGAATTAGCCAAACGTCCCTGTACAGGAGCCTCTTTTAAAAGATACTTGAGACTCAAATTCCGTTGGATGCACTTGGGCAATTTGAGAGCAATTGTTGGCAGCAGTCTTCACTGGCAAAAGTTATATATTGTAAAATTGTTTAGCGGCCTAAATCTGGAAAAAAAAAATCTAATCACTACTCCACCTAATGGGCAACTAGAATGCCAACTTCCAATCAAATCACATACACAGGTCGTGCGTCCACGGTAGAATGTGTGCTCTGGAGGACCAATCAATGCTCATCAATCACACACCTTTTAGCAGTCTCCATTTTCATTGGCTTAGCGGAAAATCGATCACTCTGAGGAGTCTACGCCCATCGCTGTGCCAAGTCGCCGGAGAGTTGCCCATGGGTCGGTGCTTCATTTGCAGCCGGAACACTTGTTCTGACACTTCGGCACGCCACATCCGTCTCGCGTTATTTTGGCTCACGCTGCGTCAAACCTTTACAATCCTGTTTACGGAACTCTATGGTACAATAATATAGGATTTCTATGGATAGGCACACTTTGTACTCTCGTTGTAGTGCCGTACGCTGATTATCCCTTCTCTAAGCTGGCCTAGTTGCGTTCCGGAAACTCTCAATTGAGAAATTTAGCCATGTTGACGGTAATTGCAATGCCAGTGATGACTGGCCGAGAATTTCACGGCCCTTGTCGAGACTTTCCACGAAGAGCGTTCGCTATCGCGAGAACCTGAAGCTCGTGAAGCCCTCGGCTGGTGGTGGGTGCTGCCTCAGCGGCGCTGCCACGCTCAAGGGATTTGTGTCCACTCGGTCACGAGCTCGACCGAGCCGAGCGCCGGGTCCGCCCGGCCGCTCCCACGCCTACCCTGCTACACCTGCCCTGCCCGCATCTACCCTCTCACACCTGCCCTCTCATGCCTGCCCTCCCCACACCTGCCCTCCCACACCTGCCCTCCCCACACCTGCCCTCCCACACCTGCCCTCCCCACACCTGCCCTCACACACCTGCCCTCCCCACACCTGCCCTCCCACACCTGCCCTCCCACACCTGCCCTCCCACACCTGCCCTCCCACACCTGCCCTCCCCACACCTGCCCTCCCACACCTGCCCTCCCACACCTGCCCTCCCCACACCTGCCCTCACACACCTACCCTCCCCACACCTGCCCTCCCACACCTGCCCTCACACACCTGCCCTCCCCACGCCTGCCCTCCCCACACGTGCCCCCCTCCCCACGCCTGCCCTATGCCTCGCCGCCCCCCCCCCCCCCCTTATTGCTTGGCGCTGAGCGGGCCCACGTAGCCGGTGTCCGTGATGTCGTAGCTCACGCGGTCCTTGGCCAGGATCTTGAGCAGCGGGCGCAGCTTGAGCCACCACTCCTCGCGCGGGATGCGGTGCCTGAAGCGGTTCGACGGTGGGCCGAGGGAGTGAAGCAAGAGTACAAGAAGGCAGAGAGGCACAGCCCTGAAATTGCTTGCTCACGCCACTGCTGATGGATGGGTATCCCCCCCCACACACTGAGCCACATTAGTTTTGGCTTGCTCTTCCATGCTGGTCAGACGTTTTGGAAGAGGTGGGTGGGAGTGCCCACATGTTACGCCACCACCACACGAGACCCACTGATCAGCTAACTTGTGTTGTACTCATTGCCCCATTGTTTATAATAATAATTTATACTTCTAAAGCGCCTTTCACCTGGAGATCACAAGGCGCTTCCTAAAATATAGCCTTAACAGACTGTAGGGGCAAGTGCTGTTAGCGAGCACCTCTGAAGGCAGGAACGGTACACGAGGGGGTGGGTGGCCAGCACCACGCCCGAACACCTTTGTCTCCCCAGTGACGATGTTTACACACCGCACCAGGTTCTAATTTGAGGCTGAGTCGACCTAGGGGAGGCATCACCACGCCGCGTGCACGATGCACACAGCCTTGCGGCGGTGGCGGCTGGAACTCACGTGAAGTCGGTTTGATCTTTGAGGTCCGACACGGGCTGGAACTCGAGAGCCTGGCGCCGCAGACCCAGCAGACACGCCGAGTCGGCGCCGGTAGCGAAGACGCGACCTGCCGGGGGTCGAGGAGGGGGGTAGCGAGGAGGGAGATGGGGGGAGTGGAGGGGTGGGCGGGGGGCGGGGGCAAGGAGGCGAGGTTGTGGTTGTGGAGGGAAGAGAGGCATCGAGGCAGATGTCTCCGTATAACCAGGAACATCAGCATTGCACGTCCCCCCCCCACCCTTTCACCATTTTCCAAAACGTTAATTGTTTCCCTTTAGCACCAATGACCGGCACCGTTTAGTTATTGCAGCACCGCATGCTCCTGATCACGACTCTCTGTGAGAGAGTTGTGATCAGGAGCAAGAAGATAACCAGTCATGTGTGCATTGTTTCAACTCGACACTCTCTCACTGCACCCTTAATGCACTTTACGCGACGGGATAAAAAGTGCTCGTACATTTCCATTCCGCTCGCGGGTAGGATAAGGTTTCTTGGAAGGGCGCACTGTACAGTGGTGCACTTTTGGTCGCCTTATTGATTTCCCAAAACCATTTTTAACGGAACAAATGGCACTTATTCAAACGGATAAATTGAAAGCCCCGTATGTGACATTGCCGTTTAGTCGTGACATTGTCTCGCCGACGATGCCTTTCATTTATCGCGCTGTCATTGCCCAAAATAGTAGCGCACGACCGGAGCCGATGTTCTGATTATTTTCGGGATCGCAGTTAGACTGCAGTAGGCATGGGGGGACTAAGTGGCCACAGCCATAGCGAAAGGCATCCTGGACGTGGTGTGCCGGGTGCAGGCACATTTTTTTCCAGGTCACAAAACCCCGGCCGAAATTAATCCCCGGTTACTTCCTGTACGTGTTTGTTTAGCATTTTGAGGTTCGGTCGTGTTTAAGCGCTCAACGAATACAAATATTTATCCTTGATTAAAACGCTCTCAAACAAATCCATCAGTGCTGTTAAAACAAGACGTATTAGTACTGTTTATCTATGCCTTCGTTTCTCCAATCAAACTGTCAGAAAAAAAGCATCGTCCAATGCCACTGAATAACTATGGTGTAATCGTGTCAACCTGTCTGACTTATCTCTTCTAAAATGAATGCTGGGTTCTTTCTTCATGTACAATCTCAGTGAAATGACTTCATAGAGGAATACGTGTGGAATTTGGTTTCAGCAGCTGTGGGACGTTGACTCCGGTAGAGGCCTTGGCTAGGCTTTGGTCACTGCATTCCACCCCTTGAGGAAGATCGCGTTGCCATCGTGGATCTACAGCCATCGTGGGTCTACAGCCATCGTGGGTCTACAGCCATCGTGGGTCTACAGCCATCGTGGGTCTACAGCCATCGTGGGTCTACAGCCATCGTGGGTCTACAGCCATCGTGGGTCTACAGCCATCGTGGGTCTACAGCCATCGTGGGTCTACAGCCATCGTGGGTCTACAGCCATCGTGGGTCTACAGCCATCGTGGTTCTACAGCCATCGTGGTTCTACAGCAGCGGGTTCTCAGAGTGTGGTCCCCGCTCCTCCACGTGCTCCGCGGGGCTGTGATGCAAGCGCAGGTTGACCCGGACAAGAATGACGACGTTTTTGTTTCAGATATTAATTCAGATTTTACTCATGATATTTAAAATAAAATAAAAATAAGTTAAGTAAACTACCTTGATTAAACTACCGTAACCCTAAGATCGAAATGGCACCCCCAAAAAAACCCTCATAGCTGCATAAAAAAAAAGTTGTAATGTTCCATTCATTTGAATCATGGAGTATCACTGGTATTTAGAGAGACAAATGAATGCGTTTTGTCACCAGGGGTGGGTTTCCGCGGAAATGTTTTGCATCAGCCGAGGGGCCCACGGGCCCAACAAAGTGTACTAGCCGCCGCTGTAGAGCGCGGCGGTGGCTGTTGTGAGGCTTCACCTTGCTTGTAGCTCTCCTTGAGCTTCTCAGAGAGCCACTGGATGGCCTTGGCTGCCATTTTGGTGCCAAAATTTCGGTCAAAGGGAGATGGCACCCCACCCTATGCACAAATGCACAAAAAAACACACACTTTTTACACACACACAAACATATATATACAAAAACAAAGATCCCCCGTTTAGCCTCAACAGACTGTTGGGGCAAGTGCTGTTAGCAAGCACCTATAAAGGCCGGAATGGCACACGAGGGGGTGGGTGGCCACCACTACGCCCGGCCACCTTTGTATCCCGAGTGGTGATGTTTACACTCCGCACCAGGTACTCATTTGAGGCTGAGTCGACCTTGGGGAGACCCAGAACGGGTTCAGATAATTGTCACTGGTGTTGGCCGTGAGCGGAAATCAAACTCGGGTCCCCAGGTTCCTAGCGCAGCGCGCTGACCACTGCGCCAGTGCGTTCCCATTGCTTCCATGTATTGTGAACTCGGCAGACGGAGAAATAGTCCAGGTTTGGTCGACAGCGGTAAAGATACCGACCCTATACGTGGGTGATGTGAATCGATGCGTTGTTCCACGCCGAGTGTCTCACCTGCTGCATGTGTCCCAGGACATTCTTGCGGCAGTCGAACACGCCTTTGCCCTCCTCCGTGTAGAGGTGGTAGACAAAGTCCGTGCTGTAGTTGGTGTTGCAGTGTTCGTTCCTGTGGGTAGGAGAGGCCACAAGCTTTAGAATTTAAATTGACCGACTATCTTTTTTTATTTCACGCGGTAAGGGACCCACTGAGCTGTGTGGCTCTTTTGTCGGAAGCGACCTGGCCACAAATGATAGCTCAACGAAGTGGCTCATCCAGTGGAAATTTATAGCAGGCAAATACTCTGAAACGCATGTTCATTTTAAAAATGGAGAGGGACCCCCAAAAATAAAAAATAAACGAGCAGCTTTTATCTTGTAGCTATTATGTACACAGGCTATACGTCCCGGGCTGTCCCACAAGAGCTCAAATTCGGTGGTAGGCATGCCTCTATAGCTCGCTAGTGCCATCACCACATTCATGTCCTCCTGCAAGATCGGAGAAGTAGCGCTCGCAACAACGAGCAGAGGGCACCGGGCGGCTAAAAACACACCAAGGTGACACAGTGGGAAGAGCAGCGGGGTGCATCCGCCAGTCCCGTGGCCTCCTGCCAGCGCGGTCTCAAAGTGCACCTAGCCTGGCACAAGCGCCGTGGTGAATGGCCGCCACTCACCTGAGCACCAGACCACGCTGCACCCCCGATTTCATCTTCTCCACCAGACGGATGACGTCCGCCTGCAATACGGACAACAATCTCACTCTGATGACTCCCAGGTGGGAGTCCGTTGAGGTTCACGTTCTCATATGCACGGGAGGCATGTTGCACGCAATGTCCAAAAAGCTTCGTCATTTTTAAATCCTTTATATTAAGTTTGCTTGCTTGCTTAGGACCGTGCAAATCTTTCGGTCGTTTTTTAACCCACTTCCCGTGATCCAATCGAGCTGACATTTTGCACACAGACTCGTTGTGCGTGACAATGCCTTTTCGTGAAAAATATTTTCCAAAATTTTACACTGTTTAGGGAAAAAAAATTAAATATTAAATTACCAATTGTTTAATGCTGCCAGACAATCATCTGACCCATAGGTGGCAGCCATCTCAAGCCAGAGGACGAGAGGACTCTAGCCGCCACGCATATAAAGGATTTATAGTGAAAAACTTTGTTTTTACGGGTTAATTTTTTGTTGTTGTCACAAGGATCCTTTATATTTCTGTCACCCCAATTTCATCCCGATTGTGCAACCGAGCTCTTATCCACACGAGGTCGACTCAGCCTCAAATGAGCACCTGGTGCGATGGGTGAACATCATCACTGGGGAGACAAAGGTGGTCGGGCGTGGTCCTGGCAAACCACCTCTTCGTGTACTGTACCGGCCTTCATAGGTGCTCGCTAACAACACTTGTCCCTACAGTCGTACGGGCTACACGGGGGATCTTTGTCTTTGCCCTAACAAGTCTACTCAGGCGTATACGGGGAGGATCTTTATCCACACTAGGGGGCAGCACTTTCCCACCCGCCCTGCTGTGCGCAGCAACGACGGAGCAGCTCCTCGAGACATCTGCCGTGTCGGTCACACGGTGACAATCGCTCCGTGCGTTCCGAACCTCAAGAAGCGCATCGTGGCCTCGTGGTCACCCTCGATTTTGGCGCCGAAACGGGGCCCTCTTAATTTCAGTGGAGTGCTCTTGCCAGTAGCATCTGCCGATCCGGCAGCATTTATTTCACAAGCCACGACTCCGCTGATTAGTCCCAGAAGGTCAGAGTTCACCTTAAACAAATACTGCTTGACAGTCTCGGTCTGGAAAGGCCGATAGGCTGATGGACTTTGTAAAAAAAAAAAGCTTTTAAAATGCTCGCGGATGAACGAATTTGGCGTACGGCCGATGGCATTTTTGTTCTTCCCTTTGCGAAAGGAGCCAGTGACAGCGCGCTCACCTGCAGCTGCGCGATGCCGAAGGGCTCCTCGTAGATGTAGGCGGCGTCGGCGCCGGCCGCCAGCGCCCCCGCCGTGGCCAGGTAGCCGCAGAAGCCGCCCATCGTCTCGATGACGAACACGCGCCGCTTGGTGCCGCTCGCCGACTGCTTGATGTGGTCGCACGTCTGCGGAGTGCCCGGCAACGGCCGCGGGGGGGGGGGGGGGGGGGTTTAAGCCGTGCACTTTTAAATCATCTCGACTGAAAACTCAAACTGCGGATGGTAATCATGACTGTTAATCGCTCATATCGATTGATCAAAATCGAATTGTCTCAATCAAGCTGCCACTGGGGGGGGGGGGGGGGTTGGAGGTGGGCTAAGTTGGCTGGCGCGCGCTCACGTGCATGATGATGTTGAGCGCCGTGTCGGCGCCCAGGCAGAAGTCGGTGCCCGGCACGTTGTTGGAGACCGTGGCCGGCACCACCACCATGGGGATGCACAGCTCGTCGTGCTGCGCCCGCGCCGCCTCTAGCTCCAGTACGCCCAGGTAGGCCTAGCGCACGCGGGGGCAGCACGGGGCAGCGTGGGGAGCAGGGGCAGCGTGGGGGGCAAGGGGGGCACGGGGAGGAGGAGGAGGACGTTAGACACGGAGAAGGGGGAGGGGGCGACCAAGATGTGTGCAGTCATCACGTGCCACTGATGTTAGTCGTGGACAGGAAATCAACTCAAGTCGCTGGGTTCATCGTGCAGTGCGCTAACCACTGGCGACAATAAATAAATAAAGGGTCCTCCACTTAAACGCAGCGGGATCCTGAGTCTCAAGGCCCTTTCAGGGGCAGACCCTGCACCGGGGCAGTTGGTGGATGCACAGTTTAAGTACTCGGCTGGCTAGGGGGGGTGGTGTGGTTGTGATTGAAGCGACTCCACATTTTGTTCCGTCACATTATCTCCGGTGGCCAGTCCCCGGACGTGTCGCGACGCGCGGCTCGCTGAAGGGAGTCTTCCTTCTGCTCGCGGCTAATGAGGTGATTCCCAACCGCGCAGCGGAGATAAACTTGCTGACAAAAGACAAAATCTCTCGCCCGCCCGCCCGTCCGCCTGCCCTACAATGTCCGTCTATTCCTTCTTGAAACGGCTGTCCTTTAAACGTGTCGCTCGGGAGACGTTCATCTAATTTTTTTTTCAAGAAACCAATTTCGCCTCTCTTCAAAGCACTTTGCAGAGAGGTTTATTTTTCTCTTTTAAGCAATCCATTGTCCCCCTTTGTAAAGGGGGAAACCATCCCTCAAAATAACCTCTGCACCTCTTCTAATAACGCGTGGGTGACAGGGCGACCATTACAATCACGGGCATGGTTCGCACTCGGGCTAGGAATCGGGGCACCATGATGATCGCTCTTCCGATAATAACAAACAAAAAAACCGCGATGTTCCCATCACGCATTTCCTTGTCCCAGCCGCCACTGAGACCCTCAGCCGTGCCTTCAATTCATCCTGACTCGACGATTGCCACTCTCTCCACATCCCTCATCACCAAACTCCAGATGATACTTAAATGCTGCTGCCAGAATTCTCATCCGCGCCCTTAAATGGGACCACATCGCCCCATATACTGTACTCAAATCCCTCAGCCAGCTTCCAATCCAATACAGGATCGATACACGAACCGCACTCGTCACCACCATGGGCTCGGCTACTGAACTACCTCTCCTCTCTTCTCTCACTCGACACAATTCCCTCAAGCTCTCCACTCCACCACGCTCCCCACTCCACCACGCTCCCCACTCCACCACGCTCCCCACCACGCTCCCCACTCCACCACGCTCCCCACTCCACCACGCTCCCCACTCCACCACGCTCCCCACTCCACCTCGCTCCCCACTCCACCACGCTCCCCACTCCACCACACTCCCCACTCCACCACGCTCCCCACTCCACCACGCTCCCCACCCCACCACGCTCCCCACCCCACCACGCTCCCCACTCCACCACGCTCCCCACCCCACCACGCTCCCCACCCCACCACGCTCCCCACTCCACCTCGCTCCCCACTCCACCACGCTCCCCACTCCACCACGCTCCCCACTCCACCTCGCTCCCACTCCACCACGCTCCCCACTCCACCTCGCTCCGCACTCCACCACGCTCCCCACTCCACCACGCTCCCCACTCCACCACGCTCCCCACTCCACCTCGCTCCCCACTCCACCACGCTCCCCACTCCACCACGCTCCCCACTCCACCTCGCTCCCCACTCCACCACGCTCCCCACTCCACCTCGCTCCCCACTCCACCACGCTCCCCACTCCACCACTCTCCCCACTCCACCACGCTCCCCACTCCACCACGCTCCCCACTCCACCACGCTCTCCACTCCACCTCGCTCTCAACACCGCCACGCTCCCCACTCCACCACGCTCCCCACCCCACCACGCTCCCCACCCCACCACGCTCCCCACTCCACCACGCTCCTTACTCCACCACGCTCTCCACTCCACCTCGCTCTCAACACCGCCACGCTCCCCACTCCACCACGCTCCCCACTCCACCACGCTCCCCACCCCATCACGCTCCCCACTCCACCACGCTCCCCACTCCACCACGCTCTCAACACCGCCACGTTCCCCACTCCACCACGCTCCCCACCCCACCACGCTCCCCACTCCACCACGCTCCCCACTCCACCACGCTCCCCACTCCACCACGCTCCCCACTCCACCACGCTCCCCACTCCACCACGCTCCCCACTCCACCTCGCTCCCCACTCCACCACGCTCCCCACCCCACCACGCAGCCCACTCCACCACGCTCCCCACTCCACCTCGCTCCCCACTCCACCTCGCTCCCCACTCCACCTCGCTCCCCACTCCACCACGCTCCCCACTCCACCACTCTCCCCACTCCACCACGCTCCCCACTCCACCACGCTCCCCACTCCACCACGCTCTCCACTCCACCTCGCTCTCAACACCGCCACGCTCCCCACTCCACCACGCTCCCAACCCCACCACGCTCCCCACCCCACCACGCTCCCCACTCCACCACGCTCCTTACTCCACCACGCTCTCCACTCCACCTCGCTCTCAACACCGCCACGCTCCCCACTCCACCACGCTCCCCACTCCACCACGCTCCCCACCCCACCACGCTCCCCACTCCACCTCGCTCTCAACTCCACCACGCTCCCCACTCCACCACGCGCCCCACTCCACCACGCTCCCCACTCCACCACGCTCCCCACTCCACCACGCTCCCCACTCCACCACGCTCCCCACTCCACCACGCTACCCACTCCACCACGCTCCCCACTCCACCACGCTCCTTACTCCACCACGCTCTCAACTCCACCACGCTCCCCACTCCACCACGCTCCCCACTCCACCACGCTCCCCACTCCGCCACGCTCCCCACTCCGCCACGCTCCCCACTCCACCACGCTCTCAACACCGCCACGCTCCCCACTCCACCACGCTCCCCACCCCACCACGCTCCCCACCCCACCACGCTCTCCACTCCACCTCGCTCTCAACACCGCCACGCGCGACAACCTACGACGTGTTAAACTAACCTTCACCTAGGTCGGAAGTCACTCACTTTCCACTGCTGCCCCTATAGTTTGTAACTTCCCGCAGCCACCGTGCTGCTTCCTCGCTGCCCCTCTGTTTAATTCAAAGATCCATGCCACTCCTCCACGTGAACTCATTTCATTCTTCGATCTCCGTGGTGGTGGTGGTCATCCTTGCAGGCGCGGTCTCCTTGTTCCGCTGTGAACTTTTATCTCGAGATGACGTTGGTGCGTCCACGACGTTTGCTACAGCTAAAGATCTGGACAGGAATTGAGGTTGTGGGGCTGTGGGGAGGGGGGGAGCAGGGGGGGTGGTGGGAGGGGGGGGGGTGGTGGGGGGGCACCTCGAAGCCTCCGATGACGAGCAGTGCTTGGATGTCGTTCTTCTGAATCTCGGACACCACCTCCTTCAGAATCTTCGCTGGGAGCGTGCTAAAAGAGGAAGCACGTGGTCACGAAGATGATGATGATGACAAGGATGGCAATGATGATGATGATGGTGATAATGTAATTATGGTGATAATGATGATGGTTACAACAATATTGATGATGATGATGACTGAAGATGACAAAGATAACTGATCACGACAAGAACAGGCATGACGACAATGACGACTGATGACGAAGGTGACGAGGGTTTCTGACTGCGCCACCAGCACACATTGACTGAACCTTGTAAACGGTGTAACGGGGCATTGCGAAGTTCACAAACGACGGCACAGTTTGGGTATCGTTCTTTTGGAATCGGGGCGATGCCCATCCCCAGATGGTATCACCCCCGCTTGTCTGCCCAGCAGAAGCCTCACCGAGAATCAAATATGTTTATCACGAGGGCCATGCCAAATGTTCGCGGTAGGGGGCGATGTTGGAATGTTTGGCCAATAATTGCATTGCGTGTGTGTATGTACGTTGCACTTCTTTTGCACCGTACGTAGCCGACCGTTCTAATCGAAGGTGCGGAGGGGGGGGGGGACTACAAACTAAGCACAAAAAGCAGTTCTAAATAAAATAGTTCTCAATCTGGATTTCCAAGTGCATATCTCCACTGGCTTCCTAATATCTATCAAAGGAAGAGCATTCCAGACAGCCACAGAAGAGCATCTGAAAGCGCGCTATGCAGTGCCCGTCTTTGTTCGATGGTTAGCTAAAAGCCACTGCGAGGATGACCGGAGATTGCGTGATGATGGTTCATGTTCCTTGACGAGTAATGCCCCCATTTACGTCTCCCCCATTTACATATTTTCCCAAATGCATCGTCACTTTTTTATTACCGCTTCCTGATTTGCGTCGCCTCAACCTCGCACTTTCGTCGCTGACACAATCACCCCTCCCTACTTGTATCCATCGCCTCTCAGCTACCGCCTTCACCTACCCCGCAAACCGCTTCAATTGACGTTGTTTCGATATCCATCGTCGCACCTTTCAGGAACACATCACCCCCGACGTAAGCCGGGCTACTACTGTGCATAGCTTTGTCTAGCTACGAGGAAACCGCAGAGCCCTGAAGAAACCCATTCAAAGCAAGGAGAGAGCATGCAAACGCTACGATGTACCAAAGATGGGAATTCCACATTCTCATGGTCGGGGCAAGTCTTTATCTAGGGTGACCTTCATCACCCCCTGCTAAATGACCAGGCCGCTGTTGTGATTTGACCGTCATTTCTGTTGTTAACTGGACTCTGTAGACGTGCTGGCCTGCTGAGAACAGATCCCCACAATTAGAAACAAAAAAAATCCCCATCGCCGGTCATTACCGTTTGGTTCCCAGGATCGATCCCCCCTGCCCAGTCCAGCCGCCCACGGAATCCCACGTCATCTCCTGGATCTGAGAGAGGAGGGAGAGGGAGCGGGCGAGACACGGTTTGCTCAATCAACTGCGTAGGTTTTTCACGGTTGTTCTGTATTAGCTCTCCGTTGCGTTGTCGGATTGCGCACGGTGTCAGATGTCTTTACTACACGTGGCTGGGAGCTCCTCCGGGAACTTCAGCACGTGGAGTGGAAATGTCGGACATCGCGTCGAACAGGACGCGGTCCAACCCGAAAACCCATCGGAGAACTGTTACAGATTCATCTCCAGATCTGACAGGTCCACTCACTCCATGGCAGACCCCCCTGTGGAGCTCAATACTATTTTGCAGGTGGATCTTGGCTTTACAAGTTGGGTCAAGATTCAATCTTGATTTGAAGCTTTCGTGACTGCAGAAATCCACACTCTTTTGTTCTTTCGGTAAAGTCACGTAGGTAGAGAAAATAATAGATCACGACGTCTCGATCGCAACTCAAGCAATCGTCATCGGGCGGAAGAAAGATGACGATTGCATGAGTTGCGATCGAAACGTCGTGATCTATTATTTTTTCTACCTACATGACTTTACCGAAAGACCCAAAGAGTATGGGCCAAGATTCTTTCAGATGTCCTTTTTTTCTGTTGTGGAAGAGAGAGGCCAGGTAAAAAAGAACAAATCCACCGCCACATTGTCAAGCAGGTGGATGTCTCGTCTACATCGAGGCTTTTGTTGGAGCCACACGTCGATTCAGGACTCAAAGCGGACCGGCCGACCTCCTGGATAACGGTCCCTTTGCTGCGAGCAGTCTCAGACGCTGCGTGAAGCCACACTGCTGTCAGTGTAAAGGTCAAGACGCAGCTCAAGAAACGCTTTTTAAAAATCTGTAATGGAATTATGAGTGACTCGCGATAGGAGGGGAAGTGTCATGGATCGTGTTGGCACTCCAAGCCTGAACATGTGGAGAGGACGGGCCAAAAAATGTAACTCTGCTCCCCAAGTATCACGGCGTTCCCACGTGCTCACGTGATGCAGTTGGCTTTTGCCATGACTTCTGTTTGCTTCATTGTTGTGTGCGTTAATTGTTTTTATTTTGTCATTTTGGTGAGCCGGATCACTCCTGCAATAGAGAGACTCTCCTATCCCGGTCTCTTGAGTTCTCACTTTGTTCAACAAAATGAACTTGAAACTCAACTTGCCTTGGCTGTCATAGTCTCAACCAAGTCACTTATCGTCTCTGATAAAGAAAAACATCTACACGCCTGCTTTAACAGAGTTGGGGAATCCTCTAGAGTTGTCTTTTTAAACTTGGATCAGAGTGAAACGAATGACTGAGTTACAAACTCAAGAGCCGAATGGCTCACAGGGCTATACCTAATAAATGAACTAAATGAAAATGAGTGATCTTATCGCTTTGGAGGATTTGTTTGGCTGACTGTGATGTGTTGCACTGATTGGGCCAGTGAGGTCACATCCTCGCAAAAATGTTCAAATTATTTCAACGTGACGATTTATAAAATAGAAAGGATGTAACAGATTTGAAGACATATTCCTCATACAACATACAAATACAAACTGAATGTGAAGAACAATCACGGTCAATTACGTGCCCAAGTAGCAATTGTTTGTGTCGGTAACCAAGATGAAACAAAAATATTTTTCTCGATTCGAGCAAAACTCAGCAAGCAATTAAGCAGGACCCCCTGGTGTTCGCCAGGACCAGCTCTGCTCGTTCTACCGGATTTCACTTCAGCAGAGTTACCTGCAGGCTGCAAGGTGGCGATGAGGAGGGAGGGAGAGAGAGAGAGAGGGTGAGTCACTGTATTTTTTTCAACGTTTTGAAAGTTTATAATTCAATAATATCCCCAGCATCATTGCTGTCAACCCCCCACCCACCCGGCTCCGTGCCAAACTGAACGTGACTTGAATATTCTGTACTGAACTTAAAATACAGCAGCGAGAAGTCCGTGGAATGAATAATGCAGTATTGTTAATAGTCTACGAGCCACAGAAACTTGCGTTTCTGTGACGATTGTGACATCTGATTCTGAATTAGGAATGGCCATGAAAATTCGAGATTCATTCGAACTGTTTAACTCCTTTAGGATAGTCCTGCTTGGGATGTTAGCCAAAATTATTATTTTTTTGGAATAATTAACGTTATATACAAGCGTAGAAGTCCACAACTTTAAAAAAAAAAATAAGTTAACTTATGTGACCCGGGTCGCCCTTGCAAAAGAGGCACCGTTGCTTAATGGGCCTCAATGGGTTCATTTCATACCCTTGTTTCACAGAAAGCACATAACTATCACGCTATTGAAGTTATGTGCATTCATGCCAGAACTGATTCCCTTAATTTGAGTGTGGTAACCTCCATTAATTATACAAGTTGTCTTTACATCAAGCCTAATGTAAAATGAAATGCCAAAGGCAGAATGAATAATTTATTCAGGTGCGCGTGGCAATACGTTCAATACTCGAGGTGGGCCCTACCTGTCACGTGTCCTTCATGTGACCTTGGGCACAATGCCGTCGTCAAGGCGAAATGGACATCGTTGGTCCGCATCTAGAATTACCGACGACTGTGATGGATTCATTTGAGCCGAAAACACGTGCACTTTTTGGCCAGACTTTAGAGACAATCTATGTTGGTCAAAACATTTGTGCTTCCGTGAATACGTTCAGCCATCGGTCTACGCATTCACGCATTCCATTCATCCCTCTGTGCTCAGCAGCGCGTTTGACAATCCATCTCAAACGTATGTACCTTGTGCTTTTGTATTCTTAGGTTTTTTCGGTAAAGTCACGTAGGTAAAAATTTTAAATTAATAAAAGTAAAATAAAATAAAAATAAAATAAAAATCACGACGTTTCGGAGGCAACACAAGCTTCCATCTTCAGGTGGAACCGTCACAGCCCTACAGCTGTATCAAGTAAAAAAAAATGAAAAAAAAATGACTGCAAGGATTGCTACAGCTGTAGGGCTGTGACGGTTCCACCTGAAGACGGAAGCTTGTGTTGCCTCCGAAACGTCGAGATTTTTATTTTATTTTTATTAATTTTAATTTGAATTTTTTACCTACGTGACTTTACCGAAAAAACCTAAGAATATGAATCCTTGCAGTCACGAAAGCTTCAAATCTAGAATTGTGCTTTTGTGTTTGTGCGAGTGGACAAAGTCTGTGTCGTTGGTAATTATCCTGTCAGGGCCATCGAAGCAGGGCAGGCAGGTGTGAGCTGTGAGCTCTTCAATATCAAGCTCGTGTCTGTCTATTAAGACAGACAGTGACTTTAGCCCGCGACGGGGGGGGGAGCACACTGTGAATAGGCAGACGTGATGTGACACGCTTAGCGGCAGTCTATTAATGATCGCAATTACAATAACGATGATAGCAAAAAAATGATTATCTGTGACACCATTGATGCGTGGGGTGGGGAGAAGCTGCACACATGGCGGTGAGCGCACGGCGCCGCGCATCGGTTCGTCCCGCGCGTCGTTCGGCGTGACGTCCGACGTTTCGGCCCGCACTGCAGGGGGTCGCTCTTTCTCCCGAAAAACTTAGGAACGCTGGGAAGAAGCTCCCAGCTCGCCGAGCGGAACGTCGGGACGTCGCTGCCGAACGGCTGGAGCCACGGCGTAGCCCGCCAAGGTCGGTGCCACAGGCCGCGTACCTCCCCGACGGCCCGCGTCTCTCTCCGACGGCCCGCGTACCTGTCCGGTGGCCAAGCCCTGGAAGCCGTCGTTGACGGTGAGGACGCGCAGGCCGCACGTCATGCCGACGCGCACCGCCGAGCGCACCGCAGCGTTCACCCCGGCAGCCGGCGCTCCGACACTCAGCACCGCCACCGCGAAGGCCGTCTGTGTGACACACAACGACACGCCGCTCACGGCCCCCGTTGGCGTCGATGGTGTGTGCGTGTGTGCGTGCGTGCGTGATGGTTGATGAGACGGATTAGTCCGCCAGGAGTAGCGGGGTGGCGCATCGCTGGAACGATGTCTCCGTCGTATTCGTGAATCGGGCATTGAGTCGTCGTTATACGCTCCGTGGTTCTGCTCTGGGTGGTGACCACAGTCTCTCTGCGTGCTGACGGGGAGAGTTTTTAATTTTCCGTCTGTGCATCGCCATCGAGTGTCCGCGGTTCAAGGCGTGACCCGTAAACTTCGTGACATCAATGCCATATCGCTGGTGTGCACTCGCGCTTACTTTACGACAGCTTTAGGCCGGTGTTGGTGGATCACACACGGATGGAACCATCATACGCGTGAGACACCCACATGCCAGGTAACGAGGTGGTGCCTGTGAGGAAGGAGTACAGCAAGTAGGTTCCTGATAGGCTGCTGGTGCAGGGTTTGACTGATCCATTACCCTTACGTGCGGGCCTTTTGACCGGGGCCGAAAGGGCATCGATGATGACTCAAACGTGAATACTATTGCGTCAGCTTTGCTGAGAGGTGCTTGCGGGATTCCCATCGGCTCCGTCAAGCCACACCTGCAGTTACGAACCACATCGTGCCCCGCGCTTTAATATCAGCAAGGGAATTTTTTTTTCTTTCTCTCAAACCTGGAGGCTTTCCCCTTAACCTGCTGGCGCCTCATCCATGGGTTGGCGTCGGACAACCGTCTCTCTTGCCGTGTGTTGACTCGTTTGTGATGTGTGTATGGTTGTGTCTGTCTGTCTCAGTTGTGCCGTTTGTCTCGTTCACGCCACGGGTCTCAATATGCACTCCCTCATTTGTGTCCTGCTCGTCCTGTCAATTCGACGCTTTGTCTCAGTGGCACCATCTCATTTCTCATGTCTGTCTCACCGGAGTGTCTGTCTGAGTTTTACCGTCTCGTTTGTGGTATCTGTCTCATTCGAACTGTCTCATTTGTCGTGTCCATCTCATTTGTTTTGTCGTTTGTGACCAAAATCCAAAGCAGCGTCCTCTCAAAACTGAGTCTGCACACTCGCTGATACCGTACGCAATTCTATTCGTAAACAAAGTCCTTCAAATGAGACCCGTATATCTTATATATACTTGGCACCTCCATCTGCAGTGCGGTGTAATTTCCGTTGATGCTTCTGCGTTCAGCTACGGAGTGTTTTCTTTTGCTTTGTTTACGACCGAACCTCGTGCCGCCGTGTCTCGCTGCGACCGTCTCGCTGCGTGACGGGCGACGGCTCGGATTCCGGCTCGGATTCCGGCACCGCCGTTGTGCTCTCTCGCCAAGGACACCCCCCCCATCCCACCCCGCGCGAGCTTGACGGACACCTTCAAACGAACGGGTTCGGCTCTCACCTTGGCTTTGCTGACCGGGGCCTTGTTGTTCGCGAATAGGTTGTACGAGTTGAGGTTGTTTTGGAAACTCCTTTCGGGCAGTACAAAATAAAAAAAATGAACAGAAGGATCACCGAGAGAGAAAAACAAAGACACAAATCACATTCGGCCACGGCGGCAGGATGTCCGCAAATCTACGTGGACCAATATCTGGCAGGATGCTTGCATTAGGTCACGTTCACTGTGTGTTCATGTGTTTACGTGCATACGGGCACGCACATGAGTGTTACGATCGCACATCTATTATTATATCAGTATTATTATTATTATTTGAGATATTTTGACAAAGAGTTAAGTGGGCCATGGTGCAGGGCACCGTCGCGAGAAGGAATGGTGATGGCAGGTGCTTGAGAGTAACGATGGCTCGGCAGCCAAGAGAGGGAGCGTGCCAGAGAGCACGTCCCGCTACGGAGATGGAGCGATGAAGTTGGCTCAGGCGTGGAGTCGTGTGCAAGATGGATCCGTTGCATTGCAGGATCATGAGAGATAACAACGGCTCTGGGAGGCGTTTATCCAGCAGTGGATTGATCACGGCTGACGATATGTGTGTAACCTCTCCCGCACTGTACGTAGCTAAACGTGCTATTCTGAGGTGCGGCTGCATGTTCAATGACCATTGCAGGCAGCTAGGGCTGCATGTGCAATAATCACTGCACATGCCACCCTGGCTCTCTGCACCTATGGTGAATAGTTATTTGTGATTGCCTGTCTCTTTATCAACAGCTTTCATTCCAACTCTGTCCCGAAGCCTCCATCTACCATCTTCTTAAAATAACCTTTAAACACCACTTCCCCTTAATCTCAAGATGCAAACGTCCCACACCATTGCATCGCGTAACTTTTATTGTTAAACGAGACGTGTGGCATGTTTTGAAAAGCTGTGATTTGTTCACCTTTTCCCCCCACGATTTCTCTTATTGGTGCATTTTGTATATTAACGTTCATATCTTTGTTTAACACGTAGACTTTCACGACCAATATTATTCAAAAGAAAGTTTTTTGGGTTAGATCGCGTCAGGATAAATGTGTCGTAACCCTCCACCACCCGACACAGCCCACTGGTGTGTTGGAGACTAAATCCACAACATTTACGATTTGAGTAGTACGACGTTTCGCTGGTAGTTACATCCAGCATCATCGGGCGATTTGCCAAAATAGCGAAGCAATCAACCTTAAATAGATATCTTGTCAATCCGCTGCTGGATGAAGGCCTTCCTTGCAGCATTACGATCGTGGCGTTGTTTTGGCCATACTTCACCGTGCCGGTCAGTGCGGGGGTCAGTGAAAGGATGATTGGGGTGACCAGGATCGATTCGGATATCACTCACCCCACTTACGTTCGCTGTTGCTTGGAATCTAATTCAGGTCACCAGGTTCAGAGCGCAGTGACGCTACTCCCTACGCTACCCACTTCACTCACCCGCAATGCAAATGTATCGTAGTATACTATGAATCTGCAGTACACCTCGCCTGAACAGTTTTCTGAAGTTATTTATGTTTTACTGGGTGTAGTGGCAAACGTGCGCTTGAAATCCAGCCACTCGGCAATGGGGTTGGTGGACCGCTTAAGGATGAGAGTCTGGAATCGCAAAGTGCTGCAGAAAGAGCCTCGGTGTGTGGATACACACCGACGTTCTATGCTATGATGTGCCACTGGGATGCAGTACAGCAAGTAGGCTGCTGACATATCTGTTCCAAGTTCGTGTCCTCCGATTGGCACGGTCGGCTACGTTACGGTGCGGAAAAAGTTCAACAGACATTGTGGAAAAGGCACGAGCCAAGCATCCTAGGCATGATTCTCTTGAGACTCGATGCCATGACACCAGTTGACGTCGTACAAGGCATCAATTATTGAGTTAGCCATCCCGACTTCGTGTGGCCCCTTCCCTCACCCATTAGAAGCGGAGGTTATCGAGTTAAACATTGCTGAGCAAGCCCACGCATTCGTCCACGCATTCATTTGTATTCTAGTTTATTCATTGACGCGTGTACAGCGTCGTTTTCTGATGTAGTTATATATATTCGACGGGTGGTTATTTTGGAGCACGCGCGTTTGAATGACAACGTGCGGGTGCAGGGACAGTATTCGTCTAATGACAATGACATTAATACCACATCTTTGTTTATAACGTGGAATGTGGAAATGATGGGCTAGCCCGTGGCACAATGGTTGGTACGCCGTGCTCTAAACCCATTGACCTGAATTTCATTCCTGGCCCTGGCTCACGTTGGTGGCGAGTGATATCCGAATCCAGCTTCACCGACCCACATTGTACGAAGATAACACAGGTCAACAAAAAAAAAAATCTGGCCTGGACTTTTGCAGCTGTTTTAGACTAATTTCAGGGTGCTGATTCCAAATCTGATCTCAGATTTTCTCTATCACATCTTATTTTTATGCTATCGGCATACCCCATTTTCATTGATTTTTTCCGAAATTAACTCTGTCACTTATGTTTGCAAGTTGTTGCGAGTCAATGACTGCTTTAGTGTTAAAATATGGTGCTGTATTTTTAAGATAGTGTGTTTATAATATAATTTTATGTAGATATCCACATTTATTTTATATTTTTCTTCTGCAGTTTTTACTGAAAATGCAATATTTGATATCTCAAAAACCTGATGTGATAGACAAAAACTTATGCTAGATTTGGAATCAGCACCCCAAAATTACCTTAAAACCGTTGGAAAACCTTATGCCAGAAAAAGTGTGTTGACCAGTGTAATTCAACACAACCAGGATAAGTGTCTCACTCGCAGTGTCAGTTTAACAATACTGCCAAGGGGCCTCGCCACGTCGGTGAAGCGAGGCTGGTTTGGCAGGGCGGGATTGGGTCTGGCATCATTCGCCGTTGATGTTAGCCATGGCTGGGATTTAACTTTGGTCCCCGGGTTCAGAGCGAAGTGCGCTAACCACTGCACCGCTGCTCCGCCCCAAGCATCGACCGTGTGTAACCCCGACACTTGTATTTATACAGTTCGGGCGTTTAAAAAAAACATCAAACGGTCATGCCGATGATGAAATGTATGTGGCAATTAACGAGGTCGGAGTCTTACTTTCCGCGGAGTCTCACGGCGTCCTCGAATCGCCCCTCGTCCATCGCCTTCTGCACCGCCTGGGTCTGTGCGCACGGTGCACGATGGCGTTCAACGCAGCAGAGCGTGAGCGGATCACTCGGCCGCAAACACACGCACCCGTCGCCAGGGCTCAGCGTCTCGCTGAATACTCTCCAGGTCGCTGGTGGATTGGAGTAGGCGGCACGCGGCGGCTTGCAGTCGCAGTTGTAACTCGAGGTATACTGGATGCGGTGTGCCGGGTGTGGAAATATGTTCTGGGTTGCTGACCCGGACAGATGAAGGTGATTCGTAATCAAGGTTTCTGGGTTCGATCGCTTCAGTATAAATGTGTCATAACCCTCCACCACCCGACACAGCCAATCAGTAAGGGATTTGTCACGTAAACAAAACGCCGGAGTGTTGGAGAGTAAATCCACACGACATTTACAATTTGGATTTACTCCAACGGGAGTGAACCATGATACTGCGGCGGTGGTGGCAACGGTTTGCGGAGACCTTCCTCCAGCAGTAGATAGATGATGGCCGATGACGACGTCTCACCTGCTGCACGCACTGCATGAGGGAGTTGCGCACGATCTGGTTGCCGGTGAGCGCGACCACGTACGCCGGAGTTTCCGGCGTGGCCTCCAGCAGGGCCAGCACGGCCTCAAAGCCCATGCGACTCGCCTGCAGCACAACGAGCACAACGCCACGTGGTTTGTTGTTGTTCTACAGCGGCGTCTAAACCACCCCGAGCGCATCGCTCGATCGGCGCGCGCACGGGCCGGCGCGAGGACCGGTGCGCGGCTATGACGCGTCGCATCCCGCGGCAGCGTTCACATCAGCCGCCCTTGCCGCCGCACGCCGGCGTCTCGGCTGATTTGTTTTAATTTAATCTAATGATATAAAGGTGTCAGTTTTGTACCAGTTAAAGGGGTAAAAACCTTCCATTATATTTTGCCACTGGTAAAAGAGATCTCATAGTGTTCATTTAATCTATTTGGTAGAGCCCTGTGAGCCATTCGGCTCTCGAATCGGGTGCAACCGCAACAAACAAAAAACAAAAACATGAACAGGAAAACATATTAAAGTGAATATGCGCAAACAGAAAAATCCAGGAAAAAACTGCAAAGAAATCTTCCATAAAAAAGCACCGTACACCATACACCGGTTTGATCCACGCATCACGGGGGCGGCACCGTTTCTCGCCGAGCTCAACGAGTCTCCATTGCCCCATTTCCTTTCCTCTTCACCTGCCCTCGACGCCCCTCCACTCTGTCCCGTCCCTCCCCTGCCCTGCCGTGACCCCCACGTCGCCCTCTGTTGCGGTCGTCACCAGGAACGACAAATGCTTGTGTTGCGATCGAAACGTCGTAGTTTTTTTTTGTTATTTTCTTTAAGCCTATCTACGTGACTTTTCCAAAAGATCCAAAGAATATCTAAATCACGGTTTTTACTGCCGCTTTGAAACCGTGTGAAGCGCCTTGAACTGAGGCGCTCTATAAATATAAAATGAGATAACGAACAGCTACTCACAATCCGAGCGTATTCCTCAAATAACACCGTGTGTGTGTGTGTGGCCTCAAAAATATATATATTTTTAAAGATATATAATCGGGTGACGTTTTGGGCAATGGGCCTTCTTCATGGCGCGCGATGCACACGGTTGACGCACCAGTATGCGGTCGAAGGCGGAGGGCGTCCCTCCGCGCTGCACGTGGCCCAGCACCGTGACCCGGGTGTCGAAGCCCAGGCGCTTGACGATGAGCTGCGCCGACGGGAGGGAAGGTGACAGGCCGCATGGCGAGAGCTCGCGCGTAAATCCACGGGGGGGGGGGGGGATTTGCACACGCTGCGCCTAGCAGATTTAACTTTTCTATTGGTTACTGACGCCCTTGTTATATTCGAGAACCTCCAAGGGGCCTTGCCACTTTCTACCTTTTTGGCGATGCATAACCCACTCATCCGCTCAGTCGCACAACTTTTGACCCTGCTTGACGCAAGAAATGTCTCGACTCTTACCTGTCACACCGTCAGACCTGTATACTCTACGTGCTCTGCATCGCAAGCCTACGCTTTGAACGGAGGTCACTCCTTCTCCTCTGCTGCCCTCGGTGTGTCTGCAACTACCTCATCGTGGCCTTTTCAAACTGAAAGTTCTCCCCACAGAGGTGGCTGGGCAGCCCCTAGGGGTCAAAGCACTGGGCCAGTGCCGATGAGCTTCTTTTGGGTTTCAGCCACATGCCCCTGAGCTGCGTCTCTCTCGCTGATTGTCTCCCGGGTCGCTGGTAGACTGGACGGGGCGGCCCGTGATCAGCAGCCACGGCCTTGACGAGGCGCAATACAGGATGCGGCGTGCCGAGTGCGGAGATATTTTCCACGTGTGATGAGCCGGCAGGTAGGCCCCGGCTGTAAATAATGCCCGGGTACAGGTGAGCGTGCGAGGAGTTCCGGTCGATGAGGAGCTGGGGGGAGGGGGGGGGGCGGGGAGGGGGGGTCTAGGGTGGGGTGGGGGGGGTGAGGGGGGTGGTGGGTGGCGCACGTTTTTGAGCAGCTCCGACGTGATGGGCTGGTTGTGTGCGTCGATGGCCCCCTCGGCGACGATGATCATGTTCAGCCTCTTCCTGTGCACCCGCGTCTGAAATGACATTGCCGCAGTTTGAGGTACACGGGTTGCCACGCGGGCGCTGGTCCTCCCAGCGTCGTCGTCTTGTCGGGGCAGCTGCTGGCCCGCGAAATCTGTTAAAGGTCCCGGTCGTTGTCAGTAATGGCGGTAACAATAATGCACCGGTCGGGACAACGCGCGCGCATGTAGTACGTGTGAATTATTCTTCATACCCATGAGATGACCCCGTTTGTTGCACGCCGCAGGTGGCAAGCCTCGCCGTGTGACTGCGGTTCGTTAATAGCGGCCAATGCGGTTAATGGAGCAAGTGCGGGGGGACCCATTGGTTAACTTTCGTTCCACTGTTCGTAGTTGTTAGCAGAACCAGTGTGGAGAGCCGCACGTTTTTGCCACCGTGATGTGTTAATTTGCTTCACTGGATCGCCCTTTGTCAATCCACCGCTGGACGAAGGCTTCCTCGCGCCGTGCCCGTCATGGGGATTTTTGACCTCAACTTCACCGAGCTGGTCAGTAAGGGGTTAGTGAAGGGGGGCGGGGGGGAACTCGGGACCGGTTCAGATATTATTCGTCCACTGGTGTAAGCCGTGGCCAGGAACCGAACTCAAAAGGTCAACGGGGTTCATAACGCAGTGGGACATTCACCGTGCCGCCACTCCGTAAGAATGACGGACAATATTCTACGTGGGGAAATGCAGCGGTAGAGTTACAAACGGTTGCAAACGATGGTCTTGTTACTTTTCCATTCGCGCACATTAGAATAATGAATAACAATTCTGACAATCAGTCTCAATATATATCATCAACGGGCTGAGATGATGACACAAGGCAGCTTCGTCCCAGTGGTAAGCCACGTGACCACTGGCTAAAAAAACCCGCTACATTAACACGCTGCGACAATGCCTCATTCGACCGCTCATGCTGCCACTGTTTCTTATTTTGAATGTTTAAAGTTTACGCTTTTTGCAGGTCCCCCGATGTGTGCAGTTTTTCGATTCGGCTGCAATTCTGAATACAGCATCGCGAAAGTACGAGGGAGTTATTAAGAGTCATTGATTGCGAACTCGGTCGCATTGCGCGCGAGTGGAAAATTCCGCTGGCGGGGACTTTTTTTTTTCTTTTTCCCACTGGCCCGCAAATAATCCGGCACTTACGGACGATAATGCATTGTGTATCGCGCTCGCATGCAATACGTCCTATGCCCTTGCCTATCAACGTGTGCCTAAGTGCTTCCCTAATGGCACCCCTTTATATACCGTTTGTAATCCCGCGATCAAGTGCTCGACGCGGCCGTGAGCCAAAGTGTTTTCGTTAATGCGCTTTCGCCTCGGAGCAATAAAAAAATACGGTAACTTTGCACTTGCCAGCGACAATTTGCTCTACGTGACCACATTAGATCTGTGGTCTTTTCTTGCAATGGCACTGATATTTTAAAGTCCGACCGAACATTTTAACAAGAAATAATGGCAATAATTTACCCAGGAGAAGCTTCGCTTGGACTACCTTCCTGTACAATAGTCTTGGGACTATTTTACAGAAAGTTAGTCCTGCTACATTTTGGATGTTCGGCCAATTTTATTGAACAAAGTTTGGCTTCATGTGCCAAGAAAACTTGAGTACCCGGAAAAAAAAACTCACCACACATAGGAGAGGGTGACACTAAGCAATTACATCTCCTGGCCACCCGACACTTACAATACCTGACAAGCCCTGATTGCCACCCATCCGCGTACAAACCAGGCTCACATCTACTTAGCTTTCTGAGACCTCACGAGATGGGCTGCATTTAGCGTGAATGTGTCACACGCCGAGCGATAACCAAATGAGTCGAACGAACGTGGTTTCCCGTTCACTTGAACAGTGGGTGGCGCTGTTCTTTACAGCCTTGAGCCAGCCTTGGAAATGACATTTTTCTCAAATATGGGGGCGAGCCTATCCATAGCTCAACCACCGTTACCATTTCAACACAAAGCGGGACCTCTTTTAATGGCCCCATCGGGATGATTGTCTGGGTCCACCCCCTCAACCACCAATCGAGAATTGAACTCACGACCTTGCGAATGCAATGCACGCGCTCGACCGCGGCACCGCCGCGCCCTGATTCAGCGGTAATAGATGACCTTTTAACGCGGTGTGATCGCGATGACCCCGTGGGTTTAATGCACAACCCCACCGATGCCCAATGGCGCGGTGTGGGATAGCCACAAGGAGAGCGCTCGCTATGCAGGGATCTTTTCACTTGCAGTTGGCAAATTACAAAGCGTGCAAGATGAATTGCTTTGTTAATACCGTATTCCCTCGTTTTTCGCAATGTGCTATGCTAATATGCTATGCCAACTGCTTAGACACCATCGGACCAATCACAATCAAGGCACTTGCCACAAGGGTCATAGTTTGAGAATGCATCATAGGGTCATCCCCCCCCCTCCTTCGCTTGCACGACACAATGTTAAACAAACTCCAATAAAATGCCAAACGCAAAACAAAACGAGCAACTATGATTAGGGTCATCATCGCACTGTAGATTTTCTCGGCATGCCGGATTGTCAAATTGTAATTATCATCATCATCACTGTCATCGTTGCAAACGGTGTTCAGGATTGCACGAACACTTGTTGACTTGACAATGAAACATTTTAAAGGAGATGGTGACCTGAGTCTTCATCAGGTGGGGGCTGGATGGTGGTTGGTGGTGGTGGGGGAGAGAGGGAGGGAGGAAGAGATGCCTCATGCAGGCCGCATCGTATCCCAGCGTCACCCAGGGCCCGGTGCAATTAGTCTGCTGCTGAGGTTGGCCCCAAAAACCACCAAATAACCCCCTTTGCCCACCCCACCTGAATGTATCTTTTGAAGTGAATCATTGTTATGGTGCACCACCCCCACACAACGGCTCGGCTGCCCCCCACCCCACCACACCCCCCGCCGCCTATCCCAGAGGGGCTGTAACCAGGCCTGGGGATCTTCCCTGCTGCTTGTAGGTGGAGGGGCTTTGACTGACAGCTGCGGTCTTAATGCCGGAGGCAGAGGGTGTAAAGTGTCGCGGCTGGGGTCATTTGAGGCAGCGCGCCGACTCTTACGGAGGACTGACACGGACGGCTGGCTACAGCTCGTGCATTTCAATCGCCCACGGACGAGCATCGCGCGTCATCGTCGATTGGCCATGATCACTCTGCTGCTGCGTCATCATCGATTGGCCGTGAGTGGGAATCAAACTCTGCTCGTCGGATTTGGAATACGGTGCGCTAGCCACTGCGCGACTGCTCCCCACATACAGTACATGTATCTACACATGCATGTACTGTATGTACATAATACATGCATGTACACATGCATGTACACATGTATTTACATGTATGTACACATGCATGTACATTTGCATGTACACATGTATGTACACATGCATGCACATTTGCATGTACACGTGTATGTACACATGCACGCTCACACGAGTGCATGTACACATGTATGTACATTTGCATGTACGCGTGTATGTACACATACACGCTCACACGTGTGCATGTACACATGGGCGCTGCCCTTACCGCGCTCAGTTTGTCGCACATGCGGTCCTCCCAGCCGTCCTGCGGGGGGCTCTCGGGGATGAAGACCCAGTCCGCACCGCATGTCAGAGCGCTCACCAGAGCCAGGTAGCTGCGGACCGCACACCCAGAGTGGACACGCTACAGCAGAGGTCGTCTCTCTCACACACACACACACAGTGCAGTTCATCGTTATCAAACGTGCTCGTGGATTTGTATTTTTATTCACTCCGCATGTTTACACTGGAAAGACTTACCAAGTCTCAGGATCGTTTTTTGTGGGAGGGAGTTGGTGTGGACGGAGTGTCCTGGTAGGTTTTAGCAGAAGGGAGCTCGATTGCTGTGTTTCCAAATTCAATCAATAGCGATGGAATTTTTTTTATTTGGCAAATTTGGACCATGACGCTTTTAAACAATGGCCTGTTATCAAATTGTTGCATTGGTGGTTGTGACGTTCTTACACGCCCCTACTGGACGACTGTGAAAAAGAGCTTCATAGCTCATCGGATTCTTCCAGTATAAATAAATAATTTGATAATAAAACAGGTGACGCTTGCGAATGATGTCACGGGAACGCTCACTGTGACACGGCGACGCGGATAACCGGTAACTGCAAATGATAATTGAATCACTGCTGGTCCTCGTTGCATTAATCCGCATTGACCAGTGTGGTGAAGTACGGTCAAACAACGACCAGCGTGGCATGCGCAAGCCTTCATCCAGTAGTGGATTGATAAAGGGCTGAACTTTTTTTTTTGTTAAACACTGAAGGGTTTTTTTTTCAAGGGAGTAAAAATAAGTACATTGTTCAATCGTCACAAGAAAAACTATCTCAAGAAACTGAAACTCAGTCGCATGAAAGCAGGATGGATAAAATGAATAGGAATGTAAAGAGTAAACACACAACGATGAAAATCGTAATCAGCAGCAGCAGTGCAAAATTAACGGTGAAATTAAACATCGAAATTTCTCTCTGGGAGAATCACTGCCACGTTGCTCGTTTGAGACTCTGAGACTGGCACTTGGATACAAGAGTGAGAATGTGTCGCCGTCTTACCAATCCACATTCCCATTCTGTCAGTCCCCATGAGTTTCTCATCATTTACATAAATCGAGCGGATTAATTTAGAGAAAATAAACACAGCGCAATAGATATGAGTAATGCAAAACCACAGCAGTGAACAGCACGACTGTAATTAAAAAAACATGACTATAAACACACGGATGATGGAAAAGATTAAAAAAGATTACATTTAGGGACCCAAAATACTTCTCCACCACTGGCATTCACAAACTCTGCCTAACAACTGATACATATTTAATGGTTAACATTTACCGTAATGACTTTTACTCAAAACAGCGAGGGAGGAGAGAGGCTTGTATTTGGGCGATGACATTTAAAATGTGGTCTCTCAAAAAAGTGTGGTTCTTTTTAATTCAAATAGCATGACATTTACATTTTATATTATTATTATTATTATAAGATAATGGTTTACAACCCTTCCTTCAATCCATTGCTGGATGAAGACCTCCCTATACTAGGTCAGTCATGGGAGGTTATATGGTCATACATCCATACTTCAGGTTGGTGAAGAATAGCAGAGGTGGTGGTCCAGCACCAGTTGTGACATCACTCGCCACCGATGGTCAGCCTTGGCTGGGAATTGAACTCGGGTCGTGGGTTCATGGCGCGGTGACCCAAACACTGTGTCGCCACTCAGATATTATATCAAGTGATTAGACGTCACGACGGATGGCAATGTAATTAACTGTGATGTCAATTGCATTCGGCAGTGCTGGCTGTATGCCCCATCAATCAAATGTGACAGCTGTGACCGGGGCTTGATTTTCTCACCGATTAATTTCCGGCGCGCTGGTCGAGTGGACGGAGTAGGCAGCGAGCGACTTCTAGTCGCCAGAGCCGTGGCGAGAGGTACTATGGATGTGGTTGTGCCGAGTGCAACAATATGTTTTGAGTAGTCGACCCCGGACAGACCCAGCTGAAATGAATCCCTGCATGAGACGGCGGTTTGTTGTATCTATGCATGTATGTTGAACTTCTTTCGCACCGTACATAGCCAACCGTGCTAATGGGAGGTAATTGAGAGGGCCCTGCAAGGAGACTCACCCACAGTGCCTCCCCATCACCTCCAGTACAAACGTCCGCTGGTGGCTGCAACAAAGCACACGTCCGAGGTTAGACTTCCGCGTCAGAAGCTGCTGTCATCATATCTGGGGTGTGGAGCGACCTCCTCCGACCTCGCTGGCTCCGTAAAACAGGAGAGTTGACTGACGATCATGATCCAACACCGACTAATTCACTGCAAACCTGCGGCTAGTTACCTCTGTATCACTCTGCTATCACTCCCACTCTGGTTACTTTTCCCACTCACGTTTGAACCCTGCGTACATTTGCTTACTCATCAAAGTTCAGTAGATTATTGCTACGGTGTGTAAAGGGGGTTTGTGCTTTGTTTTTGTCCGGCATCCTTGTTTGAGCAAAGGTGTCGCTGTTATTTTCTGCAGATGTTCGCATATCTGAACTTTTCCCATATCTGAACTTTTCACATATCCTGCATGTCACTCTTTTGTTTGCTTGCCAACGCAGCAACCGTTCCCATGGACTTCACTCGCAACTTCCTGCGCCCGTGTGTCGTCGCCTCCCACGTTGCGTTCACCCACCACACCGCAAGTCTCCGTGCACTTATTATCGTTATGATGATTGGACCCTTTTAACTCTCTCCTGCTGTCGTCATGAAGCCATCGCTTTCTCAACATCACCCGTTGAGGCGAATGTAAGAAGGTCGTTAGGAAATCAGTGGCTTATATATATACGATGATATACACATTGATCACCGTGTATGGCAATATGGTATTCCTTTGTTATTTGCGGGTGATACGTCCCGGAGATGCTCGCTAATGGAACATTTCGCTGCTGAATGAAGGCCTCCCCATGCTCTCTAAAACTAAACTATAAAAAATGTTGATGTTATTTTTATTTTACAGAAAATACATAAATAAGCTATTAGATGCATGCACATTATCATCAGATATCACTTTCTCTCATCATTTTATCTCATCACGTTCTCTCTCATCACTTTATCCCTCTTTCTCTCTCGATGCAGTCGTGCAGAGTTCGAGATGCGATTGACGGATCACAAGTTGGTGAATAACGAGGGAATACTGTGCATGCCAGGGGTTCACGTCACCCCTGCAGCCACTAGAGATGCCGCATTCATCACAATGGCAACAACAAATCGATTCGCGAGCCAAAATCGTGACAATTCATCGGGTTGCGAGGGCTTGAATCATTCGGTGACTCTCAGGCTTGGCATCTTCAGTTGCAACATCAACCAGCCAAGGACCTGATGACAGCATCAAATGATCGTTGTCTTTTTCCACAATTACGCTGGAATAATTGCGTGCGGGTTTCTCCTGGGCATATCGATTTCCTCCCACGCATTAGATGAAAAATAATCGAATAAAATTGTCCCGTCTGAATATAAACAACGGAAATATGTCTATCTGTATATCTATCGATTTCTATTTATCTGCATTTGTTTCCCCCCCCCCCTATCTTTCTATAATTCTCTCCGTCTACCTGCATCACCTTATATGCGTGTCTCTCTGTACGTCTGCCGACAAGTCTATCTGAAACATTTTCATGTTTCCATTTCACTGTCCTCACACTACTTTGGGCCCACCTATGACCCGAGCCGTACAAGGGGAGGAATTCTCAACAGTGGTTGCTCACGTCAGCACTCTCTCAGCAGCAGCAGCAGCCTTTCATGTGGCCCCACGCACAGACACGCACACACACACACGCGCGCGTCTGTCCGTGGGTGCGGTAGCGTAGCGGTGAGCGCGCTGCGCTGCGAACCCGGTGGCCCGAGTTCGATTCCCGTTCACGGCCAACACCAGTGGCGATTATCTGGACCGGTCCTGGGCCTTGCCTAGGTCGACTCAGCCTCAAATGAATATCTGGCGCGATGTGTAAACATCCCCACTGTGGGAGACACAGGCGGCCGGGCTTGGTGCTGGCCACCCACCCCCTCATATGCCGTTCCGGCCTTCATAGGTGCTCGCTAACAGCACTTGCCCCAACAGTCTGTTAAAGGCTATACGGAAGATTTTTTTCTTTCTGCGTGGGTGTGGAGAGCGGTGGCGCAGTGGTTAGCATGCTGAGCTAAGAATCCTGCTACCCCAGTTCAATTCCCGCTCACGGCCACCAACACCAGTGACGGTTATCTGAACCCGTCCTGGGCCCTCCCTTAGGTCGACTCAGCCTGGTCACCCGCACCCCGTCATGTTCCATGCCGGCCTTCATAGGTGCTCGCTAACAGCACTTGCCCCAACAGTCTGTTAAAGGCTATACGGGGGATCTTTGTCTTTGCGTGCCCAACAGTTGTGGCACGAGCCTCTTGTTAAACGCTGCTCGTGGTCGGTGCCTTTTAGCCGCGTCCACTGGCGGTGGTTTCACTCGAAATATTTCGCTGTCTGGTTCCCATTTGTAGGTCCAATTACAGGCGCGACAGTGTTTTTGTGTTTTAATTCCATGTACATCCGGTCTCCCCATCACCCCCCCTCCTTCTCCCTGCAGTATAAGGTCAAGATTTTTCTTTTCTCCCTTTCGCTTCCTTGTGAGACGACCCCATTGCGAAGTAAGTGTCCGTTGCCGTGGCAGTTTTCAGGCCAAGAGGAAGTTTATAGTTCTGGGGCAACACTGACAACAGTTTTAAGGCCCTCTCTCAAATAGCGTAGGGGCAGACTTGAGAGGTCTGGTGTGGACTATGCGGCTGTTGTCAGATCTGACAGAGGGAAGGACGTGATGCGGGGTGTGTGGTGGCATCGTCGGTATTGGCTGCGACGGAGAAACAACTTTTTGTTAATTCGGTGTAAAAAAAAAATTTCTTTCTAGAGTCGCAATGCACGCGAGCACGAGACGGTGGTTCCTTCATCAACAACATCACGAAGCAGCAGTCCTTAAAGAGCCGCACGCAACTCTGGAGCCACGGGTTGCCGACCCCTGATCTCAGCTGTACGTGTCGTCGTCAGCCATGGTTTACCCACTGCCGGATGGAGGCCTCCCCAAAGCCTGCACCATCTCTTACAGTCTTTTGAGCCAACAATCCATAGAGCTCCCATGTTGGAGCTGATTTTTATCGCTCCATCTCCCCCTCCTTTTGCTGCCGCCCGGTCGTGAGTCCCGACCACCGGAACGTCATTCGTAGTGGCAACGTGTTCTGCCCAAGCCCGGCTGAATAGTCGTTAAAAGTCGATGAGACATTGCTAACTTGCACTATGCTCCTCTAATCCTCCCCGTTTCTCGCCGCAATGTGAAGCGTGCGCGTGTCGACGCTTCTGTGAACTTTTCAGCTTCTGCTGAAATGTCCACGTTTTGCGCGGCTCGTGTGGTGTAGCGGGTCGTAATATAAATATAATATAGCAGGTCGTAATATGATAAATACAATAATATAACAGGCCAACCGAGCTGAAACCGCTCAGTCACATCGGACGAAACTACGTTCACGCTCACTGGATTTCGACGAAGAAGTCACCGAAATAACCTGGGCTTAATTCAAATGTACTGCTATTCGTACGAGTTGAGTGTGAGTAATTTTCCATTCTCCAAAATAAAATTGATTCTCCTGAATGTCCCACCAGAGTCACAGTCATGCGATTTACCCGTGAAATTTGCCAGTGGCTGAGTGTGGCTGGCATGGGCTCCCGGAGCAACACACTGCAGTGCTGAGATGTGAACTCTCTCGCCTGGTATACAGGTGGTCGTGGGTCCGATCCTGACCCTGATGCCTCTATATTTGGAGTTTGCATGTTCTCCCTGTGGTCGCGTCGATTTTTCTCTGGGTCATCCCGTTTTTCCCTCCACATTTAGAATCAAGGTGCATTCCGATTATTTGGCTGCTATAAATGTCCACGTGACAAGCCACTTTGTTGAGCTATCATTTGTGGTAGCCAGGTCTCTTCTGAAAAAGAGCTACATAGCTCAATGGGCCTTACCTGGTACAATACAATAGCTTAGTTTAGTAAAAAGCAAACGCAAAAACCAAAATGAGACGTAAACTGCCGTTTCGGCCCGCTGGGGGCCCCGTCACACCTGGTGGCCGTGGTCATGATGGCGTCCACCACCTCCACGATGCGGTGCAGCGCCGAGTCGGCGCCGATGGTCATGTCCGTGCCGCAGAAGTCGTTGTCGATGGAGCCCACGAGGCCCACGACGTGAAGGTGGCTGCAGCGCTCCGCCACCTCCTCCGAGATTTTGCCTGGTCCAGCGCACGAGAAAGTTCTCGTATCGTCACGATTGTCATCGGCGTTGGTTGTGTTTCTCGTCGTCATCAATATCATCATCGTCACAGTCAACTTTGTTCGTTCTTAATTTGAAGCTTTCGTGACTGCCGGAATCCATACTCTTTGGTTCTCTCGGTAAAGTCACGTAGTTAGAAATAAATTAAAATAAAACAAATCACGACGTTTCGATTGCAACAACACAAGCAATCATCATCAGGTGGGGAAACCACAGCAAGAAATGTTTTTGTTTGTTCATCATCGTCATTTGCTGCGCTCATCGGGTACGAGAGGGGGGGTCATTTCAACCTGGCAGCACTGTGTTTCTGATCAGGTATGCTCAGCCACCGTTTGTCTTTCAAGTATGTCTGAGCAACGCAGTCGATGTATACAGTCATTGTGTCAACTAACGTGTGGCGTGCATCTAGTCGACCCTCGGCAAGAAAGGGGTTCCCACCCCCAGAGGAGGTGCTGCTCCATCGGGGGGCCTGGCGCAGAAATTATTATTGGGTGGGGGGCCCTTTCATTCAACTCCAAGTGAGATGACAGAAGAAAGACATAGCGATGGCGAGACGAGAGAAATGTGGACGAAGGACAGAGCTGTAGTGAGAAGAGAGATGCAGATGGCACAGATGTAGAGAGAAGAGAGAGATGCAGATGGCACAGATGTAGTGAGAAGAGAGAGATGCAGATGGCACAGATGTAGTGAGAAGAGAGATGCAGATGGCACAGATGTAGTGAGAAGAGAGAGATGCAGATGGCACAGATGTAGTGAGAAGCGATATGCAGATGGCACAGATGTAGTGAGAAGAGAGATGCAGATGGCACAGATGTAGTGAGAAGAGAGATGCAGTTGGCACAGATGTAGTGAGAAGAGAGATGCAGATGGCACAGATGTAGTGAGAAGCGATATGCAGATGGCACAGATGTAGTGAGAAGCGAGATGCAGATGGCACAGATGTAGTGAGAAGCGATATGCAGATGGCACAGATGTAGTGAGAAGAGAGATGCAGATGGCACAGATGTAGTGAGAAGCGAGATGCAGATGGCACAGATGTAGTGAGAAGCGATATGCAGATGGCACAGATGTAGTGAGAAGAGAGATGCAGATGGCACAGATGTAGTGAGAAGCGAGATGCAGATGGCACAGATGTAGTGAGAAGCGATATGCAGATGGCACAGATGTAGTGAGAAGAGAGAGATGCAGATGGCACAGATGTAGTGAGAAGCGATATGCAGATGGCACAGATGTAGTGAGAAGAGAGATGCAGTTGTCACAGATGTAGTGAGAAGCGAGATGCAGATGGCACAGATGTAGTGAGAAGAGAGATGCAGATGGCACAGATGTAGTGAGAAGCGAGATGCAGATGGCACAGATGTAGTGAGAAGAGAGAGATGCAGTTGTCACAGATGTAGTGAGAAGCGAGATGCAGATGGCACAGATGTAGTGAGAAGAGAGATGCAGATGGCACAGATGTAGTGAGAAGAGAGATGCAGTTGGCACAGATGTAGTGAGAAGAGAGATGCAGTTGGCACAGATGTAGTGAGAAGCGATATGCAGATGGCACAGATGTAGTGAGAAGAGAGATGCAGATGGCACAGATGTAGTGAGAAGAGAGATGCAGATGGCACAGATGTAGTGAGAAGAGAGAGATGCAGATGGCACAGATGTAGTGAGAAGCGAGATGCAGATGGCACAGATTTAGTGAGAAGCGAGATGCAGATGGCACAGATGTAGTGAGAAGAGAGATGCAGATGGCACAGATGTAGTGAGAAGCGAGATGCAGATGGCACAGATGTAGTGAGAAGAGAGATGCAGATGGCACAGATGTAGTGAGAAGCGAGATGCAGATGGCACAGATGTAGTGAGAAGAGAGAGATGCAGTTGTCACAGATGTAGTGAGAAGCGAGATGCAGATGGCACAGATGTAGTGAGAAGCGAGATGCAGATGGCACAGATGTAGTGAGAAGAGAGATGCAGATGGCACAGATGTAGTGAGAAGCGAGATGCAGATGGCACAGATGTAGTGAGAAGCGAGATGCAGATGGCACAGATGTAGTGAGAAGAGAGAGATGCAGTTGTCACAGATGTAGTGAGAAGCGAGATGCAGATGGCACAGATGTAGTGAGAAGAGAGATGCAGATGGCACAGATGTAGTGAGAAGCGAGATGCAGATGGCACAGATGTAGTGAGAAGCGATATGCAGATGGCACAGATGTAGTGAGAAGAGAGAGATGCAGTTGTCACAGATGTAGTGAGAAGCGAGATGCAGATGGCACAGATGTAGTGAGAAGAGAGATGCAGTTGGCACAGATGTAGTGAGAAGCGAGATGCAGTTGGCACAGATGTAGTGAGAAGCGAGATGCAGATGGCACGGATGTAGTGAGAAGCGAGATGCAGATGGCACGGATGTAGTGAGAAGAGAGATGCAGTTGGCACAGATGTAGTGAGAAGAGAGAGATGCAAAGTGCCAATGCCGTGCCATTGCCCGGCTCTGACAGGTCTGGGGGAGCCACCTTGCTTGAGCAGGCTCTGCACGTGCTCGCCCCACTCCTGGCGGAACATGTTGGCGCCCGTGAGGCTGCCGTCGCCGCCGATGACGCACAGGTTGGTGATGCCGTGCTCCAGGAGGTGCAGGGCCGCCTGCTCGCGCCCCTCCCTGCCGCGGAAGTCCTTGCAGCGTGCGCTGCCGATGACCGTGCCGCCCTGCGGGTTCACCACGCAACACAGGCTTGGCACAGGGCGACGCAACGCGTTTGCGTGTGCGCGCGCGTAGGCGTGTGTTGTTGTGTTAGGTCGACTCGGTCGGTCAACCCGTGGGTCTGTCCCGTGACCTCCTGCCAGTGAGCAGTCGACACTTTACGTGGTTTTAAAGTGCACAGAGCCGGGCAAAAGCGCCGCAGTGATGCCACCGCCACTTCGTGGCAAATGGCGGTTGTTGTTAGGTGGACTCGGTCTCGAATGAGTAACCTGGTGCTGTGTGTTATCATCGCCACTCGGGAGGCAGAGGCGGCCCCGGCGTGGTGTTGGCCACCAATCCTCTCGTGTGCCGTGCCGGCCTTCGTAGGTGCTCCACTAACAGCATTTGTCCCAAAAGTCTGTTAAGGCTACACGGGAGATCTTTGTCTTTGTTATTATCAATCGAAAACATGTGTTGTAATGTAAAGGTAAAGTTGCTCGCCCTGCTATGAGTTGCTCATACCACTGCTGGCGGAAGGGTCTCTACAGCTTTTTTGAAAAAAAGATTTTGGGGTAAGGCCCACTCGGCTATATTGCTCTTTTTCAGAAGTCACTTGAACACAAATAATAGCTAGACAAAGTGGCTGAACATGTGCAAATTTTTATAGCAGCCAAATACTCTCACCGCACCTTTATAAATGTGGAGGGAAAAACAGTGAGCACCTGGATAAAAATGCACGTGACCGCAGGGAGAACATGGAAGTTTTAAATAAATGCAAACTCCAAATATACTAGAGGATCTTTAGAGAGCATCTCTCCCTCGAGGGTATTTGGGCCTACTCCTCCACGCTAGGAAGCACCCACACTTTACCCACCACACACGACCAGCCAATCGACGATCTGTGGCACGTACATTTATCCGGCTTGGTGGACAGTTAGGGCGGTTAATTTTCCACAAACTGGCGTCCACGTTTTTCATCATAGAGGTGTGATAGGATGGGGCATCGTGTTCGTTATATATTTCATTTATAAGTAGATTTTTTTTTGTAATCACAAACGATTTGGCTATATCCTGACATGCACCCGCATCCATTCTGACATATGCAAAAACGTTGTTTCGACTTGCGTAGCATTTGTTTTGAATGAACAAGGGTAAAAGGTGAAATTGCAGCCAAGCTATCGCCTGGTCACGCCACTGCTAGCGGGAAGGGCCTCCACGAGGTGGGGACAAGCGTAGGAATTCAAATCCCTTCACCGCACTTGTCGTACAAGACGGGCAACATTTCTGCACCCACGAACAACCACGTGTCGCGGTGGGGAGATGTTGACTACCTCGCCCGGCATGCAGGAGGTCCTGGGTTCGTTCCCGACCTTGACTTTGTATATTTGGAGTTCGCATGTTCTCCCGTGGATTTGTCTCTGGGCCCTCTGGTTTTTCCCTCCACATTTAGAAGAAACATGCATTTAGAGTCTTGATTTGAAGCTTTCGTGACTGCAGGAATCCATACTCTTTGGTTCTTTCGGTAAAGTCACGTAGGTATAAATATTTTTTTTTCATAAAATTATTTTATTTTGTACCTACGTGACTTTACCGAAAGAACCAAAGAGTATGCATTTAGAGTCTTTGACTGCTATAAGTTTCCACGTGATCAGCCACTTTGTTTGAGCTATCATTTGTGGACAGGTCACTTCTGAAAAAGATCCATATAGCTCAGTGCGCCTTACCTGGGAAAATAAAAAAATACTACATTCGTCAATAACGCTGTGTTACCATAAAAGGAAATGTCCCTGACTCACAGCACACAAATAGAGAAGGACCATCACCTGAAACGTCATCTATTGTATATTTTGCCTTTCAATGCCACACCCAGTGTTACTGACAGATGTATGAATGACCCTTTTGTCGTCGATTGTGCTCGTGCACCACTGCCAAAGCAGGTTCACCAAATGATTTTCATAATTCTCAGCAAACCCACAGGAGGGATATAATCCCTACCTTGCCTCGTACTTTATCGCTGGGAACTCTGAATTATTGTCAATGTCAGTGAACGTGTTTACACGTGTGTTGCTCTGTGGTCCAGCTCTCCCTCGAAAAGGCGACGTTTGATCTCAGTCGACTGTCGCCTTTGAAATGATGTCACGATGGTGGCATCCTTCAAACTATTCTTGGTTCTTTCAGTAAAGTCACGTAGAAGGGAAACAATGAAATAATACAAACATAAAAACATAAAAAAAATTAGAATTTTTATTGTTTTAATTTTTATTATTTTATAGTTTCCCTTCTACGTGACTTTACCGAAAGAACCAAGAATATGAATCCCTGCAGTCACGAAAGCTTTAAATCAAAATAAAATCCTTCAAACTGTTGAGGAAAAGTACACGGCCTTGGGCAGGACGCGTCGCTAGATGGGCACAAAGGCCCGATGGTCGAGACTAGGGGTCGGCAAACGCAACCGGCCCAAGATCCACATGCGGCTTTTTAAGGACCGCTGCTTCGTGACTTTCTTTTCTCCGGATCACCGTCTCGTATTCACCGCGTGCATTGCGGCCCTTCTTGTTATTTTGGTTTCCGACCTGTCCCCCCCAGCCCCCCCGGTCAAGATAAGTGAACAGGGAGAGGCACCCAAGGAATGGAGCCCACGTGAGAGGACGCTCACTGAGAATTTTGAGTGACGGCATCGACTCGTGTGCAGCAGCAGTGGCGGCTAGGTGGGTTAGCACAGCATGGGATCGTGAGAGATGGAGAGGCCTTCATCCAGCAGTGGATTGACCATGGCTGATAACGGCGGTGATGCTTGTGAGCAGCGTTATAATGCCTTCGGGTGTTTTGCAAGCGATGATAAATTTTCGCAAAGACGAGGAAAGGGCACTGAAATCGATCGTTCGACCGCTCATTTTTGCTTAAAGGTCATTAAGCATCCCCTGAGATCTCAGCAATCTGTCACCCGCAAGTGATTCCTCGCGAGTAATCATGGCTAAAAATAATTGACAATTGAATTTCTCGCCCAAGACCGCACTTTTCAAACATGCGATGAAACGCGCGAATTCCTGACTTCCAACGCCCCGCCGGCTTGGACAGCTGTGCCCACATTTTATTAAAATAATAAAGTTACATTGAAAAAATAAATAAAACTGCCCCTTGGTTGTCCAACGGCTTTGCTTTGGCCAACTTACAAGTAAATGTAAAAAAAAACATTCAATTTACCCTAAACATTGGCCTTCGGCATTCAGGGCGTGTGTCCGTGGTCCTGTATTGATGTGATGCTGCTGCTGGCTATATTTGAGGCAGGGAGACTGTTTGTTTTTATACAGTGCACATTGTTTGTTTGGCAAACAATGGTTTTCTTTAAAATGTACACACACGCGGTGGCGGTAAGGTCGGGCTGTGTCCAAGGCGCCCGATGACCCCCCCCCCACCCAGATGTTTGGGTTGTTAACTACGCGCTGTTCTGCAACTGAAGCTCCCAGTGCGTGGGGTGAAACGTCGGACATCATCATCGAGCTTTACAGCAAATCCGCAGAGAAACCTGCCACCACCCCTGCAGGAGTGTTCGACACGAGGATGTTGGAGATTCCAGTGGTCTATGGATGACATGAAATAATGTACAGTCCTCTGTCGTCAATCCACTGCTAGATGAAGGCCTCCCTGCACCGTGGCGATCATCATGGCGGTGGGGTTGCTTTAGCGGTCGTCGCCGATTTCGGCCGTGGCCGTGATTCAATCTCAGTTCATTTTGACCTCCCTCTCCAGTATCAAAAAATAAGAATAGGTTTCACCCTTTCTGGCAATAAAACAGTTGTGTTAAGACGTTAAAACACCAAACTGAAACATTTTGCAAAGAATCGTGTCTGCATTAACCACATATACTTGTGGTGAACAAGTATATATATTTTAACTTCTTAACACCTGTTTTATTGCCAGAAAAGGTAGAACCTATTCTTATATTCAGTGCATTGGGTTCACGGCACAGTGAGCCCACCACTGCGCCACCTCTTACACCACTGGTGGTTTCTAGCGAAATAACAAAAAAATACTTCCTGCTTTTCATAACATGGAAAATGCCCTTTTCTTGCTCGAGGGCTTTTTTTTAAAGAATGGTTCACTGCAAGAGAATTCGAGCGGCTGACAAGTCTTGGAAGTTTTGTGTTGGGCGTGTGCCTGATGTGGTTGCTGATAGAAGCGACGAAGAACAGGGAAGTGAATTTTCAGTGACATCGAGTGCAAGAACACCTCACCCATCGTACCACAGTCAATATCTAGTCCTACCGAATCAGCCTTCGTCAGTCCACTTCTGGATGAAGACCTTTAAGTTTAAAGTGTGTTTCTTCAACCGGATGAGATTTCAAGGGACCAGGATTGTCTCATTTGTCAGAGAGACCTGGGTGACCAAATATTACTTCCGTGTCGTGTCCGTCACATTCGGGGTTGTTTGACCATACTTCCTCATACTCGGATGGAAACGGTGGGAGACCCAGGACTCGTTTAGATGTCTGCCGTGGCTGGGCCATCCAACGCAGATGGCTGGGTTCAAAGCACGGTGCGCTAACCACTGTGCCACCGCTCTCGCCCCAAAATACCTGGTAGAGGTCACAGAAATGATTCTTTCTCAGGTCTGCCTTGCAAAAGAAACAACGTGAAGAGTGAGGGGCTTGCCACTGCAGTACAATTCCACCGCGTTGCCATGAGGCAAGACCATGCGTGCAACACCCTTCGTGGCAATACAGAGGTGCCTTTATGAGGCAGTGGAGGAAGTAGGTTGCTGTTTGAATGAAGACTGTTCTCTCGTGTCTGTGTGTGTGCGTGCGTGCGTTTTGGGGAGGAGTAGTGCAGCAGTTAGCGTGCTGTGCTACGACCCGGGTTAGATTTCCACTCACATCAACACCAGTGAGGATTATCTGAACCAGTCCTGGGCCTACCCTAAGTCGAGCTAGCCTCAAATGAGGACCTGGTGTGGTGTGTGAACATCGCCATTAGGGATACAAAGGCGGCCAAGCATGGTGATGGCCACCCACCCCCTCGTGGGCTGTGCCGGCCTTCATAGGTGCTCGCTAACAGCACTTGCTCCTACAGTATCTTAAGGCTCTACTGGCGATCTTTATCTTTGTGTTGGCAAAAACATTGATTTGTCAATCCGCTGATGAATTCATTTATCCCAGGCATCGATTGTTGCTGTGTCGGTCGACGCACTATGGGTCAACGAAGTGGTGTGGACGTGGCACCATTTGGCCACCCTTTCCCCCAGAGAAGGCCCCGCTGTTGTTTAATTTGCCACAGTGCTCCTGTGTGTCGCCTGGCTTCCTTGGTGTGCATTTTGAACGCTGCTGCCATTGAGGATGGCACTCTCCGTACACGCCTTAGACAACTTGCACCCTTAGCAGACTCTTGCCCTCCCCCCCAAAAAAAAACACAAACTCAACCAAAGCAGGGGCCTGAATGATATATTTAAGAATTTTTTTTACTTTACCACGTGTCTGTTTCGATTTAAAGCTTTCGTGACTGCAGGGATTCATCTTCTTGGTTCTTCTGGTAAAGTCACGTAGAAGGGAAGTAATAAAATAATATTATTTTATTACTTCTACGTGACTTTACCGGAAGAACCAAGAACACGTGTCTGTTATTTCACAGGTGACCTAGTCCCTCCCCCCCCACATTAGCAAACGACCAGATCCTGCCGATGACACACGGCACCCACCAGCTGGAGGATGCCAGAGACGCTCTCCCATGTCGCCTCTCGGATGTTATCTCCTCCGTCCACCATCCCTTGGTAGCCCTGAAAAACAAACACACACGGGCGCAGAGAGGAGAGGCGATGGACGGTTGAGAGTCACTGGCAGATTGGTTTGTGAATAACAGGGTTCTTGGTCCTGACTGTTTGATGCGCCACTTTATACTAAACTAAAAATGTATAAAACATTTAGCTATTTTTGCAGGTAAGGCGCACTGAGCCATGTTGCTCTTTTTTATGAAGTGACCTGGCCACAAATGATAGTTCAACGAAGTGGCTTATCACGTGGAAATGTATTGCAGCCAAATACTCTAAACGCGTGTTTCTAAATGTGGAGAAAAATCCACACGACCACGGGGAGAACACGCAAACTCCAAATATACAGGTATCAGCAGGACCAGGATCTCACCCATAACCTGCATATCAGGCGAGGTAGTTAACGCGTGGTCTGTATCTGAGATTATCGCTTCTATAGCCATGTAACAATACCATTATAATTTACAATAATAAACAATTTCATCCATCGCCAAGGTCCAGTTCGTCTGAGACCATCCCTCTCCCTGCCATGCTGTCATCGCAACCACCCCTCACCCTTTATCCTGCGGATGCTGGACGCACAGGACGCACCACGTAGGCATTTCGGACTGGGCCCTACCTAGTTATACGTGGCTCACTCGGCACACCAGGCGCTTTCCGGCGAACACCACCCCCAAGCCTGGCTCGGTGGGGGGGCTGGGGGGTGTCCCGGTATACCTTGTCAGGACGAGGTTCTATGATTTTTTTACATTTCATAACCATTCATAAGGGACTTCTGTTTGAACCGTTATTTGTTTGGAACATCCCCCCAGACCTGCTCGCCAGCAGAGACCCGAGCAGGAGTACAAGACTCCAGGCCACATAGCTCTGAGGGTCAACGGAAGAACACAAACCCCACCACCATGATAAGGTTACGATCCTTCACTGGGCGTAGACCCCGGGGCCAGCCGAGGACACGCTGGTGGGACTATGTCGCTCGGATGGCCGGGGAACGCCTGGGAATTCCTCGGGAAGAGCTCGAGTCCGTTGCCAGGGCAAGCGGATTGAGAAACGAACGAACGAACGATTTCATTCAAAAATGCTTATTGCTGAATTCTCATAATAAATTAAAATTCACCGCCTTTTTGTCAAACCACTTCTGGATGAAGCCCTCCCCACATTTATGTTGGTTATGGGATTTGGTGAAGGTGGGACCCAGGACTGGATCAGTCACAACTTGCCACTAATGTTAGCCGTGGCTGAAAATTAAGTTTGTGTTGTCGGGTTCACAATGCAGTGTGCTAACCATATGTGGCATCGCTCACCCCATTTATATTAAAAATATTTGTTAAGGAATGTGTCACGGCACAGAAATGGCCGCACTTACTGGCTCGTTCGATACATTAACTGCACACACTTATAAAGGAGAGCTCCTCTTATCTGCGGTGATTTGGGGGACCAATATCCGCGATTTTACACCTTATCCGCAGGGTAAAACAATCATGGATAACCTCGCAGATAATAGGAATACATTTCTGTGCGATTCCTCTTAATGTGGGGTTAAACTCACGCGTATTAGGAAGCTGCTTTGTTATGCATTTTGGGTAAAATTATGGATAACCGCAAATAACAGGAAGAAATAGGTTTGTGGATAATATAATTTATGCGGACCCTACAGCTGCCGCAGACAATAGGACTCGTGTGGGTTATAGGGCCGCGGATAATTGGACATGTGATAATTACTGGACGTCTGTGAAACAGAGCTTCACGGCTCATCGGATTCCTCCAGGATAACCGAATTAGGGCTCCACTGTACAATTCACCCTTCGAGTGTGCAGGGCTCGTGCGGTGCGCGAAACACCGCAAACGACCACTGCTGCCCGTCGCGTGAACCGAACACAAAACAAATAGCGGCACGACATTATTCATTCGTGTGCGGCCTCCACCGGCAACACAATGGAGAGGACTGCAACTATGGCTTATCCGTGGCTTATCGCCAGAGAGCGTCAGGGGTTGAGCACGCGACGGCGCCATTCAGCCCGAGTTGCGCTCTGGGTCTGCGCTAGGTGCTGATGGGATCTGTGTCACTGAGACAGGAGACTTCCACTCTCTCTCTCTCTCGCCGGGCATCGCAGGACGAGAAGAAGGGCGCACTCGAGGCTGCACCAGAGGACGTCCTGCGGGCTCTGCGGGTGTCGGGGCTATTCTTGTGGCATGTGTCATCGCCGCTGGGTGGTTTGTGTGACCGATGCGAAGTGTCAGCAGCCACCGGTGCAATCATCACAGGAATGTATTTTCTGCCCGTCTGTGGCTTACTTTCTGCTGAGATGACTCGTATCGCTTCCCCATCCCTCTATGTGCACTCGGAAGATCTCATTTATATTTCATCAAACGATTAGGGTGAAAATGCCTCCCAATGTGATTGCTCATTTGTGCGCTCTTCCCGTCCTGTTATAGCGTGAAAGAGTAGGCCAAACACCTCTGCAGAGGGGCTCTCTAGAGCTCCCTCTAGTGGATGTGAGCAAGCAATTGCAGGGCTGCACCCTTAACCTATGTGAGCGCTACGCTGCTGGATGAAGGCCTCCCCATGCTGTGCCTGTCATGGCGGTTGCTTGACCATACTTCACCACGCTGGCCAATGCGGGGTTGGTGAAGAAAGTGGGTGACAGGGAGGGGTCGATGACCAGATCACCCTCCGCTGATGAGAGCTGTGGCCAGAAATAGAATGAACGCTGCCTGGTTTGTAACACAATGCACTTGCCACTGTATGCATGTTGAACTTTTTTTCGTACCGTATGTAGCCAACCGTGCTAATTGCTACTGCTGTCCCTACTTCTATACATACGCACCGTGGCATCGAAATGACAAATCAACTGTGAAGTGAAATTAAGCGAGCCTAATCGAACATTTCAACGTCATTGATTGGTTTCAACCGTCGTCCAACTTGCCCAATATTGAAAAGAATCACACAAAGACAAAACTTCCCCGTGTAGCCTTAACAGACTGTTGGGGGAAGTGCTTTTAGCGAGCACCTATGAAGGCCAGAACGGCACACGAGGGGGTGGGTGGCCAGCACCACGCCCGACCGCCTTTGTCTCCCCAGTGGCGATGTTCACACACCGCACCAGGCGCTCACTTGAGGCCTTGGAACGGTTCAGATGGTGGCTGTGAGGGGGAATCGAACTCGGGTCGCCGGATTCGTAGCGCAGCGTAGCGCTAAGCGGTACACACCGCCCCCCAATCTCACACGTTTCATGCGAAACTGCAAATAGACATTTAACGCCCTTAACATTTTTTCTACATCTCACACCGTAGGAGAAAGCGAATATCGGACTGCACTCAACACGACTCGAGGCAAAGTGAAATATTTGCCGGCGCCGTTGCATCTATGAAGGGTTGAAACGCTGCCCCTTCACTTCACGCAGCGGGCTGAATGATCGATGCCTCCACGCCCGTGGGCCTGGGAAAGGAAACCGCGATGGCTAAGCGGGGACCCTAATGGGGGCCAACCCAGACCCCCCCCCCCAGGGATTTGGCGGAGATGGGAAAGGGTGGGTGGGGGAGCGCTGTTGGTGAGGGCGCAGAGACAGGGAGGCCGGGGCGACGCAGCTTCTTAATGCAGCCATAGCAACGCCTTGTGACGCACGCCCGCGTGTACGTACGCGCAGACGCAGCATATTCAACCTTCACGAAGCTCAAGGTCACGTTCAGCTTCGTGGCCACATGGCGGTCTGCGCGATTGCCCGACGCGTCTTTTCCCCTTGCAGTGCGAAGCCCTGGCGTGTAAAATGCGGTTGCGGCCATCATTTTTTTTTTCCCGAAAGCGCAATTATACGGAGGGACACCGCTCGCGAGCAAAACAAAGGTCGCCGCGACGCACCGCTTGTTCGCCGTCAGCCAAGAAACAAACACGTGAACACATCGGGGGACGCTTTTCGCTTGATGGCCCACGGCCGGCATCTACCGCGTGCGGTGGCCACAAACAAAATCGTCCGCGACCCGTCGAGCTGAACGAGCCCGCACGTCCACGAGCGCGCGTTCGTGGGGCGATGCCTTTCCCCTTTGTGTTGTTGTTCTTTGTGTTGTTGTTCTTTGTGTTGCTCGACAACCAGCCCCTGGGCGGAGAATGAGCGTGGTTTCTCATTGCGAGCGCGCACGCCCAGTCGGCTGCCACCACAGTGGAAGGCGGTGGCTCTCGTAAAAACCTAACCACCACCAACACCACCCCACCACCCCCAAAAAAAAAAACGGGCTTGAGATTTTTCAACCGCTGCTATCATCACGGCTAATGCCGCAGCAGCTCAAAGAGACGCCTGTTACTTTCCCACGAAGCAAAGAAACATCACGCGGGGCGCTTTCACACATCCAGGGACGCCGCTGCGTGGCGCATCGGTCCGCGGCGTGCTGGACCTGCACTCCGGAGGCCATCGGTTCGATTCGACCTCTCCGGCACGGCGGCCGACACAGTGGGGCAAAAGTTTCTCAAGTCCACCCCCCCCACCCCCTCCAGTGTGCCTCTGTCCAGGCAGCAGTATAAATGTGTTCACCGCAGCGAGTCAGTCGATAGGTCGCATGTGGAGGGGTCAAGTGTGGGTACTCCCACGTCTTCCACGACGACTGTCCAGCGCGGAAGAGTAGGCCAAGTACCGTCTAAGAACGGCTCTAGGGTGGGGAAGCCCTTTCGTCAGCAGTGGCGCGAGCCGGCAATTGCAGGGCTGCGCCTTTGCCACTCATCAGTTATAACTGTGGCCGAATGCCACAGACGTTCAGAGAGAGAGAGATAATTATCATCATTATTATTATTTTCCCACAAGGCATGAATCGCTGGGGAGGTTGAATCTACATCCCTCAAACTCGACGTGCCCCATCCTGCTCATTTGATGTCGTCGGCTCTCGGGGGGCCCCAGTGGAGACGGAGCGCCTCGCCGTTGTGGCCTCGCCGTTGTGGCCTCACCGTTGTGGCCTCGCCGTTGTGGCCTCACCGTTGTGGTCTCGCCGTTGTGGTCTCGCCGTTGTGGTCTCGCCGGGCCTTGGCCTTTGGCGGCATCGCCGGGGGCTAAATTTACACCGTGGGCAAAGCGACTTGTGGCTGACAAGGCGAGGACATCTCGGGTCACATTGGTGGTGGCGTGGGGACATGGCGAGCTGCGTTTTGCTCTTTGAGCCGCTGGTCTGAATATGGTTTATACGAAAATGGTACCGCCATGAGCGGTGAATGGTTTATTGGTACCACCATGGGTATCGAATGCCACTCTTGGTTTTCTTCGAGCCTTTTATTTCTAGATCGCAGGTACGTTTGATAGCAAGGTCACCATGGTAGCTGTTTACGAGATAAATGGCATTAGCTGAGTGTCGTGATGTCTGTGATGGAGAATACTGTTTCGGAGAAGAGACGAAAACAAAGCCGAATGTGGCTTGAAGCATCCAGGGAATATGAAAATTAATCAAATAAATAGGTGTGCATATAAAACATGCGGTGTACACGCTAAACTGTGTGTCTGCGGTGCACGCTGCCCACGGAGTGAACACACGGGCCATTCCTCATCGAGACGCTGTGCCGACGACTCGTCGTAGGCCGAGCGTAGCACGAACGAGTGATTGACGCGCTCGGGATGCTGCTTGGTTCGGGACGTGGCAAAGTGCACATTGGGGGAGGGGGGGGGCTGCCACCACCGCATGCCAAACCCGGACGTATTTCTCACACGGGATCTGCTACCGGCAGTCACGCTAGCAGTCCCCGTGACAAATTAAATCAACTCCTGCCACCCGAAACGCAGATGCAAATTCACGGATCGTCCCAGGTTAAACCCGGACGGTGTGTCTATTGTGCATGCGTTGTATACGGAACTTCTTTCGCACCACGGTACGTAGCCAACCGTGCTCATCGGAGGTGCGGGGGAAGGACAACAAATGAGGGCAGGCAGGTGGCGACCGTGGATGTAGCGGGGGGGGGGGGGGTAGGTAGGCGAGGGCAACTGATGCGGCCCTTCCCAGTAATTCTACTCCTTCGTTTAATCTTTTCTTAGCACCCTCGTTCCTCCTTCAGGAGCCCCCCCCCCCCCCCCACACGGAGTTATATTTCTTCTCTCATTTTCGTGATGGTCCTCATCAACCATTGTGTATCCACTGCTGGATGGAGGGCCTTCTTCTCAGGCTGTCACGTGGTGGTGTAATTTAACCTTATGGTGGTACCCCGGCTCTCGCATCATGTCCGTGACGCGGTCATCTTTAGTCTGTTGATGGTCGGCGATGCGGCAATCGACTCATCTCGACGAGCTGTACACGATGCACCGCCACGGTGCGTATGAGCGTTGAGGGTTTCGGCGCAATCGTCCTCGCTGCGTTTCGACATCGCGGAGTGGCACTGATGTCGGATTGATTGGTACCCCGGTCGCGGAGTGAAGTACACCCCTGGAAAATAATCGTGTCCCAGAAATCAAATATTTAATTGCCTCGGTCATTTTGTGTTATTTGGTACCCCGGGGTACCGCCATAAGAATCAATTGTAAAGCGTTTGTTTGTCAATCCACTGTTGGATGAGGGCATCCCCTAGCCGTGTGTGCTGTGAGGGTTATTTCACTGCACTGTGCTGGTTAGTGCGGGTTGGTGAAGGTGAGGACATTGGAGCATAGTACGGTACAACAGTGGGGTTTGCTTCACTGCCCTCGGCTGACAATAGTCGCCAACACAGCAGCCAACAGCACCTATTATGCATGGTGGTGGACGCCCATCCAAACATTGTCCAGGCCCAAACCTGCTTAGCTTCCAACATCCGATGCGATTGGGCACATCCCAATGCAGGTCAAAGTTAAAAGTCAAGAGGCAACCACAGGCAATAAAGTTGGGATGATGATTGACGATGTACGCTATGGCCAATAAATAATAATTATTAAATTATTATGGCGTTCCAGTCGAGATGAGGCTGCGAAGGATACAAGGTGCAATGTTTGAGATTTGGTCCAAACGCTCTCCTGAGGCTGTCTTTGCATTGGATCAATTGAGTGGCCCTCCTTGGCTCGCTGGGTCCTCTGGTTTCCTCCCACACGGCGAAGCGCTCCACAATGGGGGGTGGGGGTTTCCGCCAAACATCCAAATGTAGAAGGACCCTCCTCGTGCAAAACAACAACAAAAACTGCATTGAGCCTCGATGATACGTTCCTCGCTAAATACATGATGTAATAATCGTGATTATCATCGATGCTTTTGCTCGCAGCGGAGGAGGGTGCGCAGGCACTTGACCCTGGTGGTGATTTTAATCTGTTTGTCGAAGCTCCAATGTTCCATGACCGTACACTCCAAGTGGACTTAATCCTATAGAATGACCCCCCCCCCCCTCGCACACACATGTGGTTCATACTGTTCTTGTGAGAGAGCAGTGTTTCGGAGAAATTGTGCCTGAATATGCATTATACAGCTAGATCGCATTTATGATAGCTCCCATGTTCAAATACGCTTGCAATGTGCCTGGTCTTATCGGACGTAGGAAGCTAACCAGTGTTGAGCTTGGATAGAACGAGAGATGGCGCAGGACAGGGCAGCGTGGAGAAGGTTGGCAAGAACAGCGGGACACCCACGTGAGTGGGACAAACGCGTGGAAGGAGAAGAGGAGGAGGCGCAGGAGGCAGACGTCTTATGCCTCAACTTGAACCGGGCCGAAGCGAGTCAGCTTGGCAAACAGCTAAGGGCAGGGGGGGGGAGGTGGTGATCGAGACCTTGAGAACAGCAGGGGAGAAGGAGCAACCTCCCAATTTATGGGCGGGGGGGGGTGGGAGATTGACAATAGTATTTGAGAGAGGAGCGTTCCATGCATAAAACACGCTGAGCCATCGCCTAATAAGGGGGGGGGGGGCCTCAAACTGTAAAGCCCTGCGCCTGTCGCTCTACGTGGCACGGCTCGTCAAAGGATGCTGGGGGTGCCCCGTGCAGCACACGCGGGTTGGGTGGCTCCCACGTGACTCTCGCGGTGTCTGATCCAGCTGCTTCTTTGCGCCCGGCGGAGCGTGTCTGCCGACTCGAAGGCGCGCAGGTGAGGCGATAAAAACCGCTTCCCCACTCGCTGCGTTTCCTCTCTCCGTGGACTCCGTCGCGCGAGCAGTTGGCCCCAAGCAGGAACTTTTTGAAGGAATCGGAACGGACAACCGTGCCAATTGTGTGACCCCGTGTGCACAAATGAGCGCCGTCGATCCGTCCCGGATGCACCCGATCCCATCGTATCGGGTGTTTGTACTCTCTGCGGCACGGTTAGCTTTTAAAATTTGGTTTGCGGGGAACGGGAGATTCAAAAATCGGGCTGCCTGTTACTCACATCGTGCAAAACTCTCTTTAAACAAATGCAAAGCTCCCCCGTGTAGCCTCAACAGGATGTTGGGGCAAGTGTTCTTAGCGAGCACCTCTTCTGGCCAGCAAGGCACACGAGGAGGGCAGGTGGCCAGCACCACGCCCGGCCGCCTTTGTTGGCCCAGTGCTGATGTGTACACACGGCACCAGGTACTCATGTCAGGCTGAGTCAACCTTGCGGATGCCCAGGGTCAGTTTAGATATTCGTCACCGATGTTGACTGGACATCTGTGAACTACTGGACATCTGTGAAAGAGCTTCATAGCTCATCGGATTTCTCCAGGATAAAAAAAATATTCTCACAAGGATAAGGATTCTGATTCTGACTGTGAGCTGGAATCGAACTCGGGTCGCCGGGTTCGTAGCGCAGCGTGCTAACTGCTGCACTACCGCTCCCCACTCCTCAGAGACACACACACGCACTATCTTTCTATACAGTACATGTGTGTGTGTGTGTTTAATGATTGCTAACAGCGTGATTTTGAAATCCACACCCATTTTTTTACGAGATAGCGCATGCGTCTAGGAGGGCATATTTAGGCACCGCAGATATGTTTTGAATTGCAAATATCCCCCAGGTCTTTCAGTTTCAAGGAAGCGAATCTTTTCGTCTTTGCATTCCAAAGCAAAGTATACAAAGTTTCACCTTGGCTATCAAGATAAAACAAAAAAAGTCGTTTCCACAAAGTTGACTCGTTTTGATGTTTTTGTGGCAGCCAACCAGCACTGATGGTGCTGGTTGAATTAACACGTGTAGGTCAAATGACATAATTCAAACGCTTAAGACATGTTAAGTGGGTTTGGGCAGGACTAGTCACGGGCCTAGAAGGGACGATGGCCGATGGTCAGCAATCATAATGATGATGATGAGGGAGTGGCAGCCAAGGAATGGTACGCATCCAAGATGACATTCAGCGAGGGGATGTGGCCATGAAGTCACCTCATGCAGGAGCTTGGTGGATCTTACATCGCAGGGTTGTGAGAGGTAGCAGCCGTTTGGGGAGGCCTTCATCCAGCAGTGGATTGACAATGGCTTCCGCCGCTGATGATAATGATGATTACAACATTTAAAACTGTGAGGTGCATTATCGACAGAAAATATGAATCGCCCAACCTCATGAATGTTGACCCGAATTCGAATCTGAAATAAATTGTCATTATTGCGTGTAAAATTAGCACGGTTGGCTACGTACAGTGCGAAAGAAGTTCCACATACGTACGTACAAAATAATAATAACACTTTAAAGACTTAGAAAGCTGTTACAGATATAGTAACAAAGTTATTTAAATGACACAAATTATTCCCCCGTGGCTTTTCGATCACGGCCGAAAATGTCACGAGTGGCAGAAGTGGTTTAACACGTAGGCTTTCGCGACCAATATCCATAATACAATGTTTTTGGGGGGTGTATTATGGCAGAGGTGGTGTTGGTGATCCAAACAAAGGTTGAGGCGTGGCGGTAGGAATCTGACGAGGGAATCTCTAGAGGTTTGATTCGGCCGGTTTCTCTTGCCAAGTGTTTATGCCAGACCCCGTGTCCTTCATTAAGAATTCACAGCGTACCCTCAGATGTCGCGAGGGATATTCAGTTCCAGCAGCTGATGGCTGCCACCAAAAAAACCAGCACGCTGATCTATCAATAATTTAACCGACTGTGGCGGGCATGCAAGATGAACAGATGCATTCTGGGCACAGTGGTGACACTTGTGCCTCTCAGCAAGGAGGGCCTGGGTTCGATTCCTGACTCAATCCATAAACAAAAAATGGCCACAGTGATTTTACACTGTAGATTGATCGGCGCACAGATAGCTAAGCTGATTTAACACAACAGCCAGTAAAACCAATAATCCGTCTCGTAACCAAGCGGCACAGCACGGAGAAAATTACAAACTCAGGCCCGGCAACAGGCGCGGCACTGTGAGCAGGAATGCAGCGGGAATTCAGAGGAGCGTAAATGAGCAGCATCAATCTAAATTCCACAATGGGGGGCGGATGTGGCTGCGGCTGGGACTGCAGGACTGGGCTTGCCGTAGTTTAATAGAGGAAGGGAGGCCGATGTTGTTCTTGCGTCGTCAAGCCCAGGGGAGAGACATTCCGAAGCAGTGAACACTGCCCAGCACAAAAGCAAACAGGCTGATCCATCGATTAATTATCGATTCTAATCTTGAGTGCATGCAAGTTTTTTTTTACCACATTTACTGAGAAGTCCACTCAAACAACCCCCATTACTGGCATGGCTTGAGGAGGCTTTAATCTAGCAGTGGATTTACGAAAGGCAGGTGGACAAGCCGAATGGTGACAGGCTCAGCACTGGGCCAATTCGTAAAAGCAGTGCTGCTGAAAAATGTCATTCCCAGAAGGCCGTGTGGTCGATGGGATATGTAAATAAATAACTTTTATTTATTTAAACCGGAGAGACAGACTTCGGGAGAAAGACGTAGTTTCTGCTTGTTTACTTTGTTACTTTGAAGAGAGATGGCTTTGTTTCTCTAGTGGTTTGGAGGAGTAATTTCTCGTGGTAGTCACACCAGCGTTGATGTACGGTGCTTTTTTTTTGAAAGATTTTTACTGTTTTTTCCTGGATGTTTCTGTTGCGAAACGTCACTTTAAGATGTTTCTTTGTTCATGATTTGTTTGTTGCGGTTGCACCCGAGTCAAGAGCCTCATGGCTCACAGGGCCATACCTAATAAATGAAACTGAAAGTCATCAGTGTCCAAGTCCAACAGTTCGCAATTATGTGCCACTAATTTGTGCAATCGTTCGTATCTTTTGCCGAACGAACACATTATAAGGTCGCACTCATTACACGCGAAGTACTTGCCACAACTAAACAAAAACAGCTTGCTGATTGCATCGAGGAGCATACATCAGTACGCAAACTCCGCTCATCCTTGCAGCGGCTGTTTGCTGGCCACTGCATCATCGCGCGCTTTCAGATGCGCTTCTGCGGCTGTCTGGAACGCTCTTCCTGCCAGCATTAAGAAACCACTGGAGCTTTGCACTTTTAAATCTGGATTGAAAACTCATGTCTTTAAAACTGGCTTTTTGTGTTTAGTTTGTTGTCCTTCCGTACTTCCGATTAGCACGGTTGGCTACGTACGGTGCGAAAGAAGTCCAAGATAAATGCGTATTTCCCTTCCAAAAGTAATATATGATCTCAGTCGGCTGTCACCCGGTTACGGGAATGAGATTAATTTAAATGTGTCAGGAATAATGTGTTTATGTATATATAAATCAATTCAATATATTTAACGTACAAAGTACAGAATTACTTCAAACATGCCACACACTTAAATGTAAATTATGTACACTTCACGAGCACACGGTTCGCCAAATGTTTATTTTAAAAGCATTTTTGCAGGAACTCTATTTGTATGGGAACTTTCACAAGAAACTCCTTGTGACTGACCATCGTGATCCTGCCGTTAAAAATAAACAGAGCTCGAAGGCAATGCGAAATAAATCAATCGCGCCCATTCCTGGATGAATCATCCGTTCCCTGTCAGACTCACCCCGCGCACCCACATGGCCCTAATGCCCTCTGTAGATATAAATGACATAAGTACGTATTAAAGTACAATAATATCCGTTTGGGGGGGGGGGGAATGGGGGGGGGGGCGTGCGGAGGTCAACAAGATATTGGGATGAGAGAGAGAGGCTGCTCCGGTTACATTTTTTCTGGCGTGAAAGCCAGAAGAACTTTGGGGCGACACAATGCATTGTGCTGTTGAGCACAGCCCTCACCACGCTGCCTTCCCTGTCAGAATCAGAATCGGTATTGATACTGGAGGAGGAATCCGATAAGCCGTGAAGCTCTTTCCCACAGATGGTCCAGTCGGGGCACGGGGTAAGAACGTGACGACAACAAATAATACACAAACGCGATAGGAGTGTAAAGTATAGGAATGTTAAACAAATCGCTTTAAAAATATACAAATTAAATTAAGTAATTTGTATCTTACCGGATATAAGGCCCGCTGAGGTATTAACTTATTTATCATAAGTGACCTGGCCCAAAAAATAATAGCTCAACAAAGTAGCTTATCACGTGGAAATTTATAGAAACAAAAGAATACAAATAATTTCAATGCATGTTTATAAATGTGGAGAGAGAAAAGAAAAAAACAGAACCCGGAGAAGAAAAAAAAATCCACACAACCATGGGGAGAACGTGGAAGCTTTAAATATACAAGCGTCACGGTTGGGATCGAACCGGACAGTTGCCAAGGGCCTCGATAAAAAAAAAACACTCCGGCAAGATTCCCAGAAACCGAGCCGGCGTTTGGGCTCGGAGGCGGCGCACAAACCAAACTAGGCAGCCACACTCTGAGAGAAGCCACATTGCTTCGAGCACCCCGGGAATAATTTGCTTTTTTTTCTTTATAAATTGTGACAATCGTCAAATAATGTGCAGTGTCTCATAAATATCGGCGGCTTTCTTGCGCTGCCGCTAAGCTGTGCCGGATGTGGACGCAGCAGCTATCGGAGTGAAATGCTGTAACGCTTAAAGGGGGCATTTCCTCATTCCATAAAGCTATAACCTTAATTTTCCATAATTGTATTCCAGCTGTGCTATCAGCATAATTTAATGCGACAAAGACATTTCCAAGTGGAGCTCTGGAGCGAACAGTGTATCACCCTGCATTGTAGAATGACCCCAAGGAGATGACATTGGAAAACTCCGAAACAATTCGGGAATCGAGCAGTTCCTCAAGAATGCCCCCAGGTACGTTGAGTGAAACGTCGGACATCATATCTAATAATGACGCGGCACGACCACAAAAAACCTAGCGGAAAGTGTAATTAAAATGTAATCAAAGTAAACAATGTTTAGTTAGTTTCCCTCCTAATCCTAATCCGATGATTTTGAAGTCGTCCCTGTTAATTAGCCCATTTGTCCAGTGAGGGCTGTGCTGATGCGAGTGGGATCACACGCCTGGATCGTGGCAGACATAGTCATTTTTAATGCGAGCATCACGCGGGGGCATTCGACCGCACAGCAACATCTGTGTTCCGGTGCGAGTGCTTGTGTCCAGGCGGCAGAGAAAACACAGATCACCTTCCCGTCGTGTCACGCTCAAAGCAGGCGATGTTTGCGCAAAAAATTATCCGTTCCACTGAGTAAGCTGCACTAGTCAGCAGCCTTCTTCTTTTTTTACGGCTGACGCAGATGCAGAGCAGCAACTACAATCTGACACGCAGGTGGTCGAGCCGGACAACAGCATCAGGAGCAGTGGAGTGTATCACCAACGCGGCGATGTCTCCTTCGTGTTTGTCGATCGGGGACATTGCGTCGTTAGACGTTGTACGGTCTGTCCTGGATGACCGCAGTCAATTTGTGCATTGGGTATACGCATCTGCCATGGTTTGTGCGGATGAGTGATACTGTCTTTCTCTCTCTGCATGGGGCTTTTATTGGGTCACAGGATTCAGACTCGGTGGTGCAAGATCAAACGGCCACCTTTTGAAGTGTTAAGCTGCCCGTGTGGTTGTTAAAAGCACAAATGGCCGTGGATTGCTGGGCGGCTTGGAATTTCAGGGAGGGAGGGTAGGTGAATCCGTGTGTTAAGATAATGGGCGAGCTCTATTGAGATCTGATCGGTCGTGCAAATTGTCAGGTGCTGTGGGTTTTAAGGTCACTGCCCACTGAGCGATGAATACTCACGTGCGCAGTAGCATTATAAACTAAACCACAAACTAGATTTTATTTTATTTCATCGGGGAAGGCCCACCGAGCTTTATAGACATTTTTCAGAAACGACCTGGCCACAATTGATAGCTCAACAAAGTGGCTTAGCATGTTGACATTTATCGCTGTCAAATACTCTAAATGCATGTTTCTAAATGAGGAGGGAAAACCCGGAGGACCAGGAGAAAATGCACGTGACCACGGGGAGAACGTGCAAACTCCAAATGTACAGCAGGCGTCAGGGTCGGGATCAAACCCACGACCTCCTGTATACCAGGAGAGGTAGTTAACATCTCACCACAATGGCACCCTTACTTTGGTTTTTCGCTTAATTCTTCCGCATTCAACTCTGACCTAATTATTATTTTCACGCAATACAGTACTGGCACCGGAGTAACACGTTGATGATGAAAATGACCGCACCACTTTTCTCCAATGATCTTCCCTGGTGTGTGTGAGGGAAGACATCCATAAGTTTTCACTATACAATTGTATGAAGTTGAACTTTCGTCAAAGTGTGAATCTGCCTCTCTCTCTATACATCTATATAAACTACGACTGCTGTTTGTAATTGTTATGTGGCTGTTTTGTGCTCACTCTCTCATGTGGAAACAGATGAAGTGATTTTCTAGTTTTTTGTGAGTTCGTGAAACCCGGATACCTTTCAGTGAACCGAGATCCAACAACGCAGCCAAATTAAGTGAGAAACCACAGTAACGGCGTGAGGGTAACGAGACGTTAACTTCCTCGCCGGGTATGCGGGAGGTCGTAGGTTCGATCGCGACCCTGACCCCTGTATATTTAGAGTGTGCACGTTCTCCCCGTGGTCACAGGGATTTTTCCCCGGGTCCTCCGGTTTTTCCCTCCACATTTAGAAACACACGATCACATTATTTGCCTGCTCTACATTTCCACGTGATAAGCCACTTCGTTGAGCTATCGCTTGTGGCCAGGTCGCTTCTGAAAAAGAGCTACATCGCTCAGTGGGCCTCACCTGGCCAAATAAAAAAAAAAATTGTCGTTTTAAAATGTGGGAGCGCACTATTTACAGCGCTGTCCTCCCGTGCACCCCTGCACCCTGCCTGGCACGTGCCCTCGTGAGAAGCCACTGACAGACCCTACATCACGGAGAGCTCAGAAATCTCGACCCCTGACACGGCGACCCCGGGCAACGTGGGGGGTGGCATTTTGCGTCGTGAGACGGCAAATTTGGCGCGGTAACAAGCCGGCTGCCTTGTTACCGCCCTGAATTAACCGCACGGGTTAAATCGTTAAATCACACGCGTGTCATCGGGGACAGCGGCCGAGGTGGAATGACTGGTGTGGAATATTTGTTTTGTTTAACGTGTGCACGTTTGGTATACTGTAAACAAGCGCACTGTAACGATGCATCGATGAATTCATTAAATATCGATGATTATGCTCGCAAATACACACACTAAATGATGCATGAAATAATCGATTTTTTTCCACGATCCGTAGATGTTGTAAGTAATTGGTTTGCACAAACTCGGCGGGCTAGGAGATAGAGAGAGCCTCTACTTGCAACATACGGTCAAATGCAAAATTAGTTGTCAGATTGAATTGTGACCCGCGTTTCATGACAATTCATGGAATTGTGAAAATGGCAGAGGTGGTAGTGGGCTGAATGTTTATCAGAGTTTTGCTCAGTTTCGTTTGTGATGCCTTCGCAGGGCGGATGGAGTAGAGGCAGACCGAGGGTGAAATGCGAAGACGCGCCGGAGCGAAATACGAGGGTAGAGTGGATGTGAACTGTTAAAACTAAACTATTTTAGTTTTGAATAGAGAAGAGAAGAGGCCCAGAATAAGAAGCACAGAGAGAAGGACAATCGCCTGCAGCTGACCCCGTGCAGACTGTTGCCTGAGAAGAGGAAGTTTGGATTGGGTTCATTCGTTGTGCTTACTTAACACGAGCAAAGCGCTGTGCTGGTTTTGACATTCAGTGCCTCATCAGCAGTGTCACGCGTGCTTGAACCAATCAATGCTGGTGAATTGCCCGATGTTTATAGGCAAAGGACCCTTTCTTGAAGGAACGGGTCCTTGTTTGCGGCAAAAAAAAATACAAAACTTTAAATGATATAAGTGACGAAATAACTTGCATACCGTACCCACGATTGTCTCTCCGCATCAAAAAATAAATCCTAACTATTATTTTGTTCCACCATGGGAACCTCATTTGCCAGTAAAATATGATAATTGGTTTTTTACCCTTCTATCTGGCAACAAAACTGGCACCTTTTTACAAGGAGTCATGTTTGCATAGACCACAATACCTGCAGTCATAATGCTTCAAGGACAGTGCACATTATCAGAGTTATGTTTTTTTGTTTGCATTATCACTGCAGGTATTGTGGTCTATGCAAACATGACTCCTCGTAAAAAGGTGTCAGTTTTGTTGCCACATAGAAGGGTAAAAAAACAATTATAATATTATTTTGTTACGCAACCCATTGGCCGCGGCAACCTAGTGAGACTGCGTCTCGTTAGACCCGAGACGTCTCTCCCCGCACGCGACCTGCGGCGGCGTGACCTCGCGCGTGCACCCGCAGGGTCACGCGGCGAGTGTGCGCGTGCGCGTAAACTGACCTCATGAATGAAATAAACTTTGGCTCCGGTGTAAATTCCCATCCTCACGACGGCACGCACCGCCGCGTTCATTCCTGTAAGACGAGAAGAAATGAAATAACGATGATGATCATGATGGTGGTGAAATTCGCGAGTGACGAGTCATATCTTTTCTTCTATTTCTTTTCAAAGTTTACAACAACTGCAAAGTAGGTAACATGCCCAACGGGGGGGGGGGGGGGGGGGGGGGCGCGGGTGGACGTTCATCACGGAGATGGAGCGATGAAGTCGGCTCCTGTGCAGTAGCGAGATGGATTGTTGCATCGCGAGACCCACGAGAGATGGCGACAGCTTGGGGGGGGGGGGGGGAGGCTTTCATCCAGCAGTGAATAGGTCGTGGCTGATGATGACCGCTCCACATCTGATCGTGTGTCGTCACTGCACCGTAATTCGCGGTAACGGAATTACCGCGTGGGACCCAGGACCCCGCCAATCACGGAATCCAACACGGGTATCATGTTGAACCATATTACACGGCAGGCTTGTTGCGATGCATAAATGGGCCCGTTTCATCGCCGTGTCTAATACGGGATGCTTGCCGCGCTGTAATTCCGTTACCGTGAAATCGCCCGCGTAGCTGTTGACGCATCCACTTGGTCAATCTCTGAGTCATAAATACGGCGCTAAATGAGCTGACAACCGTGCGCCCGCAGTGCAGTCTTTGCTTTGGGCTGTTGATGCAGCTCATGAGATTTACCGTGACGTAATTATTTGTATACAAATACCGTGTACTCTTCATTGGGGTGGAGCGGTGGCATTAGTGGTCAGCACACTGCGCTACGCATCTGACGAACAGAGTCCGACTCCGAGTCACGGCTAACACCAGTGGCGAGTGATATCCTCACCGGTCCAGGCCCTCCCACTTCTTCCCACCCTCTTCCAACAACCTGCACTGACCATCGTGGTGAAATATGGTCAAACAACCCCCGCCTCGTGACGGACAACGGCTTTGTGCGAGGCCTCCATCCCAGCAGCGCATTTGCAGGAGCACTCGCCGGCAAATCAATGTACATCCCAACTGTGCTGCCACAGAGTCCTGTCGTGCGAGTTGAAAGCGGGTCGGTGAAGCCCCTCCCCCCTCCCAGGGATGACAGCACACGATTACACCGTTGGAACCTCATTTGCCAGTAAAAAAATATATATATTTTTTTTACTGGCAAATGAGGTTCCAATGGTGTAAATGCTTGCCCCGAGCTCTCATACTCTGATGGTGCATTGTCTTTGAGTTGTGCGCCTTTTGGCGTCATCTGGTCCAACCCATGTGAGACTAGGCTCTAAGGAAAGCTGTCTCGGGTGTGGACCAATCAACTTCAAGGACAGTGCACATTATCAAAGTTATGTTTTTTGTTTGCATTATGACTGCAGGTATTGTGGTTTATGTAAACATGACTCCTTGTAAAAAAAGGTGTCAGTTTTGTTGCCAGATAGAAGGGTAAAAAAACAATTAGCGCACGATTATTTTATTTGCTGGACTCGCGACAAAGGTCACCGCTGTCAGTAGCCAATCGTGGAATCATCCGACTGGCTCGCGTGGAGTGTGCTCGTTTTTGGCGTCGCACGCACGCACGCCTGCTTCGTGGCGTGGCCTGGCAAAAGTTCGCCCCCTCCCCCACCCACGCAGGCCCACCACGACTCTCCGAGTGACACCGACAGACTTGGCGCAAGCTTCGCCAACGTGACGACGCGTGCCCGGCTCATGGCTGACCGCTGACTCTGCGGTTCAGGACTCGACAAATGGGGTTCAATCTAAATGCCAACGGAGTGATCACAAAGCAGGATGTTAACTACCTCGCCTGGTATACCGGAGGTCGTGGGTTCGACCGCGACCCTGACGCCTGCTGTATATTTGGAGTTTGTGTGTCTCTCTCTCTCCCCGTGGTCGTGTGTATTTTTCTCCAGGTCCTCAGGTTTTTTCCTCCGCATTTAGAATCAACATCACCACGCGTTTAGAGTATTTGGCTGCAATACATTTTCACAGAAACCACTTCATTGAGCTATCATTTGTGGCCAGGTCACTATATAGCTCAGTGGGCCTTACCTGGCAAAATACAAAGTTTAGTTTACATGCAAGCCATTAACACCGTTCCAACGTGGCCTATTTTTTTGCCGAGGCTGACATTTAAGCCCGATCTAAATGTGGGGAGCTCATCAAAGCATATTCATCTCTGAAAATAAAAAACACCGCATTCATATTTAATGAAGGCCTTTTAGATGTTTCTCAATCGGTCGCCCGTCACCTTTCGTCGCTGATCGTGAGAGTGATCCGTTAGGTTTGCAGCCCTCTGCTTTATGCTTGACTCTTTTGTGTTGAGCACATCGCCAGCCATGTCGGAGTAATGTGCGGTGCAAGATTAGCTAACGTGGCCCCCGCAGCCATTGGAAAAGATGTTAATTAAAAAATTTACTTGGGAGCAAAATATGAATGCATATTTGCATTACGGCAGCATAATCGCACGTTAATAATACAAACACTCATTAGAAAGACATTAACAGATGTCCCAATGCAGGACTCTCCTTTGAGAGTCTCTTTAGGTTCAGTGAGGCTTTCCCGGATAAATATAAACACCCATGAAGAATGCCTCTTTCTGGCATTGCTAGTTCACTAAGCATGTCGGTCATCGTGATAAATCTGGTTTTGATTTTAATCCTCTTTTGTAAAAGATTAGTGTGCAATTTTTAATTAAGTTTTACTTTCAAATTAGTTTATTCCCATTTGACATTTTGCACCGAGCAGTAGCTGTTTTAAGAGTATTGTACAAACTGTGTGGTACCATCCGTTATTAAACATGTATAATTCGACAGCTATTTGAACTGCATGGTTGAAATGTAAGCAACATACATCTTCATCACCATCGGCCATGAGTTATCGACCGCTGGATGACGGCTTCCGCTAGCTGTTGCAATATCTTAATAGTTTTACAATGCCTCATCTGGTATACAGGAGATCGTGGGTTCGATCCCGACCCTGACGCCTGCTATACAGGGTGTTTGAAAAAGATTGACCCAATTTCAAAGCAGTATATTTCACGATGGTAACAATGTTACAATTACACGAAAGGTTACAAACAGTTTAATGAGTTATCAAGTTTTACTAACCATTTTATAAATGCTCTATGTGCCCTCCACCTTGCTGTACGGACAACATCGAGACGATAGTTAAAATTGGTCCCAATCGCCTCTAAAAGTGTCTTCTTCCACTAAAGTCACCGCTGCCATGATTCTGTTTTTGAGGTCATCCAGATTCGTCGCTAATGGTGGCACAACAACGCGGTCTTTGGCGTATCCCCACAATAACAAGTCGCAGGGTGCGATGATATCTGGGGATCTTGGGGGCCAAGAGTGTAGCGCCACGTCTTGGGGTCCCGTGCGACCTCTCCAACGATGCGGCAGCGCGTCTTGCGAGTGACTGAGGCTCTGGGCTGTTTGTGCGCTGGGAGAGACATCGAGCGGTAATCATTTGAACCTCTATGCCCCGCCCTCTCTATGCCCCGCCCTCTCTATGCCACGCCCTCTCTATGCCCCGCCCCCTCTATGCCCCGCCCTCTCTATGCCCCGCCCTCTCTATGCCACGCCCTCTCTATGCCACGCCCTCTCTATGCCCCGCCCTTTCAAGTAGTAAGAGTTTCATTCATGGGCGGTTTGTGGTTGCAGAGATGTAGCGATTTCAAATTGGGTCCATTATTTTAAAACACCCTGTATCATTTATGATAGCGAGGTCGCTTCTGAAAAAAAGAGCGCTATTAGGGGCCGTCCATAAATGACGTCACGCACCTAGGGGTTGGGGGGGTCAGACATTTGTGACGATGTGTGAGAAATGTGACGTCACGTAAAAATGCACAACTTTAAATAAATATAGACAACTCGTTCTACTTAATTAAATAGACTTTTTAATAAATGTTTTCTCCTACAACATCAGAGTGCAGCGCCACATTAAATACACACTACAATGGCACTCGTTTAAAGCCATTTTAAGCATGTTTTATTTTTTTAGGGGGGGGGGGGGACAGAGCTTTGTGACGTCATATTTGAGGGGGGTTCTGACTTTTTGTGACGTCGTGTGACGAAGGGGGGGGGGGAGTCAAAAATCGTCCAAAATCGCGTGACGTCATTTATGGACGGCACCTTATAGCTCAGTGGGGCCTTACCTGGGAAAATAAAATAAAAAGTTTCAATCGCATAAAATCTATCGGATTTCCACGCACGAGGGCATTCCACCACTGCATGTCCACAGCGGACATGCAAGTCAGACACGTTGCTTGGCTGGCGTGCGTCCGTCACACCCCCCCCCCTCTCAATCCCTCATTCTTGTCGATGGGACATCATCGCTTCCTGTACAGTAAACTCACTCATTTCAAAGTTCCGTGACCGAGGAAACTGACTCGGCCGGTGTCGTGGTGGCCTCTCCCCAACGCGAGGGGGCGGGGGAGGAGGGGGGGAGGAGGAGAGGGCACGCTCACAACGCGTTTGAAGATTAATAATAATGACAGGGCTTTGAGTCGCCTTCTCAAGCCACGCGTGACCGCCATTCGTTACTGCGCCACTGGGCTCCGTTTGTAACCGGGGAGGCAGCGATGGGGGGGGGGAGTTATTGCGCAATTCACCCCCCCCGCCCTCAATCGAACCCCCTTCCTTGTCTTCCTCCCAGAACGAAGGGGCCACTTCGCGTGCGGTGAGGCGAGCTCGGCTCTGTTCGTGTGGGTTGAGCAGATGCCCTTTAGTAGCACTAATAAAGGGACGTTCGTGGGAAAATTGGAAATGTTCAAACTGAAATGACCCCGACCCCTGCCACATTTGTGAGTTTTTTTTTACGTTTCGTTTTTTTAAAATTTCATTCCTAGAAACATCTCTTGCCTTCGCCTGGGATCTCATTCCTCAAGCGGTCGAGAGTTGCCAGTTTGACGAGCTGGGCCATTCCCATTGCTTGTCGGAAACCAAGCTTCGCAGAACAAACATCGGCAGAGTAGAATGGATTTAATTATACATGGCACGCACTGTATTCTGTGAACATCATCGTCCTGTTACCACCCACAGCTCCCGTTGTCTGATGACCCAATCAATCCTTATTTTGCCCGCAGATAGATTATTATTCCGCTTTGTGTGTTTCTTTTGATCAAGATAAGAGTGCTCCGGAAGTGGCAGCCCAAAGGGACTTTGTTGTTTCAACACTGATCTTAAATGACCGTTCCTGAAGACTGTATCATTATTCGCTGCATTTAAAGAGACCCTTGTAGGCCGCCGCGGGGAAATGTGAGAAGTTGGGGAGTGCAGCAATAATCAACTGTTGTACTGTACTATGCTCCAACGTCTATGCTGTGCCTGCCGTCACCAACCCGCCCTGACTGGCGTGGTGAAGTATGGTCAAATAATTCCGACGTGGGACGGGGAGGCCCTCATCCAGCAGTGGATTGACAGAACTGGCTGTACACGCAGTGCACTTCGCTGGCAGTGACGTTGTTGACCTGGGGCTCAGTGATCTTATACTGCCAGGTACCCTGTTGAATGACGCCGAGCGTTCCGAGGACATGGAAACGTGAACTGGGAGGTTATCACGGGCTCACGTAGTATTCTGGACATGCAAAAACACGTGTAAAAAAACGAGAGTTAAAAGTATCATTTGTGGCCATTGTGTCCGTAAATTTCTCAAACGTTTTCGCCAATAATCAACCGGTCAAGCGTGTGGCAATTTGTTTGTAAATGTTCTGGGTAGACATTTGTTTCACTGGGGTCCCGCTTGGGTTTGCTCCGTTGTGTGATGCATATTTCAGAGATCTTTACCCCTGTTTGATAAACACGTTGTTTGTTTGTTGTCATTATCGTCACCGGATTCTTAGGATTATTCATCTACAGAAAGACGCAACGCCAACTTTGTCTCGGCGTCACGGCTGTTATTCAGATCGAGTTGCACGCACACAGCTACCGAATTACAAGACGCAACCACAAATTTTGCTTGAAAAATACCGAGGTGAAAAAAATGCGTGTCATTATCCTGAGAATACAGTACAGTATTAGAGTACAGCATGGTTTCTGAACACGCATTTCCCCAACCGTTTTCTTGGTTACGTTTCAGAAGTTTAACAATTGTTTCCCTTAACCCTCAACGTATTTTCCGTTAACATTTTCTCAGAACTCAAAAGTTGTAGTAATTGTAAAATCAGTTTTGGGCCCTGCTATCCCAGGAATGCAATTAAGCATGCGTAATTCGATAATCTCCTTTATAGATTACACGCCAAAAAGTGCAATTACGCATTAAATTGCCGTTATTAAAAATTTTAAGCTTGTCAAAAAAAACGAATGTCTGTAGGAGGTGAGTTCAAGTATCTAATTCACCTCCCAATGATGGACACGAAGACCTATTTTGCTAACAGTACTGTAAACCAAATTATATATCAGCCTGGCCACAAATGATAACTCAAATAAGTGGCGTCTCATGTGGACGTTATTTTATCGCAGCCAAATACTCTAAACGCGTGATGGGTTTTTTTTCTAAACGTGGAGGGAAAAACCCGGAGGACCCGGAGAAAAATCCACGCGACCACGGGGAGAGAGACGCGCAAACTGCAAATGTACAACAGGCGTCAAGCGTCAGGATCGAAGCCACGACCTCCTGCATACCAGGCGAGGTAGTTAACATCTCATCGCCACCACAGCGCCCCTGGCATCTCTCGCTCACGTCGCTGCTGGCAGAAGGGCCTCCACTAAGAGGGAGCTCTGGACGGCGCATCAAGTGACTTGCATCCCACTGGGATTTTTGCACACAGTGTTGGTGTACGGTGCTTTTTATGCAATATTTTGCTTTTTTTTATTTTCTGTTTGCACATAGTCACTTCAAGATGTTTTCTTGTTCATGTTTTTGTTTTTTTGTGTGTTGCGGTTGCACCTGATTCAAGAACCGAATGGCTCACAGGGCTATACCTAATAATTTAACTTGAAGTGGGTATATTTTGGCCTACTCTCCCACGATGGCCAGACGTCCTCGCACAGGTGGGAGTACCCACGCTTCCTTCCAGCGCACGCTCCCCGCTGATGGACTAATTGTGGCGCATCCATTCGTGCCGCTGGCTGAGCTGAGGCAGGGGGGGGGGAATACAATGGGCTTGTCCCATTGTCTTCAATGCCACGCCGGGAGAGATCGAATCGTCCCATGGATCGCAAGACTCCAGTGCGCTCATTCATTAACCGCTGCTGTAGTAAATTTAGACTTGAAACTTTCGTGACTGCAGGAATTCATATTCTTGGTTCTTTCGGTAAAGTCACGTAAATAGAAAAATAAAAAAATATATATAAAGATTAAGATAAAATGTAATAATAATGAGAACAATTTATTTTTTTATTTTATCTTATTATTTTATTTTTATGTTTGGATTTTCTTTTTTCTAGTTACGTGACTTTACCGACAGAACCAAGAATACGCTACTGTAGGGGCAAGCAACATCCCTTGGCATTAGCAAGCCTCGCGTGTGAAACCATCATGGTGATCAGCAGTGGTCAAAATCCACTGCTCGATGAATGCCCCCCCCCCCGAGCCGCCGTCGCCGCCGCCGCCATCTCTCACGACGACCCTGCCACGCAGAGTGGCACGGCTCGCACCTGCTGCTTGCAGCGCGCTGTGGTTTGCGTTCGCTCCGTCAAGACGGTGGTGCGAACGCAACTGCTCTCTGTGTGTGTGTGTGCCTCTCTTCTGTATGTGTCTCTCTCTCTCTCTGTGTGTGTGTCTCTCTCTGTGTGTTTCTGTGTGTGTCTCTCTCTCTCTCTGTGTGTCACTGTGTGTGTGTCTCTCTCTGTGTGTGTGTCTCTCTCTGTGTGTCTCTCTCTGTGTGTCTCTCTCTGTGTGTGTCTCTCTCTGTGTGTCTCTATCTCTGTGTGTGTCTCTCTCTCTGTGTGTGTCTGTGTGTGTGTCTCTGTGTGTGTGTGTGTCTGTGTGTGTCTCTCTCTGTGTGTGTGTGTCTCTCTCTCTCTGTGTCTCTCTGTGTGTGTCTCTCTCTCTCTCTCTGTGTCTCTCTGTGTGTGTCTCTCTCACTGTGTCTCTCTCTCTCCGTGTCTCTATGTGTGTGTCTCTCTCTCTCTGTCTCTCGATGTGTCCCTGTGTGTGTGCGTCTCTCTCTCTCTCTGTGTTTCTCGAGGTCGCGTGCTCTCTCTCTCGTCTCGCAGAGATGAGAGAGGGAGCACGCCTGCCGAATAAATGTGCCTTGACGTCATCCAACGTTATATTCTCTGCATCAGCCGCTGGCAAATCAGGGATGAGTGTGGCTCCTTGTGCCCCTCTCCCTCTGCAACACATGTTCACTATTTTGTCAACCCCAAAGTCATTGCAGGGCAATTGTGCGTGTGTGTATTTATGCACGTGTGTGTGTGTGTACAATAGTGTATATAGACAATGTCCCTGTACTCTACACATACAACATTGTTATGGGCGATGATGTAACCATGCATATGTAGGTCATTCATCCGTCGTCAAACGTCATGAGCAATCCACTGCTGGATGAAAGCGACAGCTTGCGTAAGTTATCTCCCATGGTCACACGATGCAATAATTCACCTAGCTGCTGCACACAAGCCGATTCCATCGCTCCATCTCCGCGATGCTCGTTCAGGTGGGTAGTGTGCAAGCAAGCTGAGATATACTGAATTGATTTATTGATCGAGTGAAGCCTCCGTAACGAGGCGAGAGCTCATCGTGGACGACCTGGTGCAGAGTGGTCACTCGTACAAGCAATATTGCTGAGCAAATATTACATTCTAATATATAGTAGACTGACGTTTCAAGCAATGGCCCTTCTTCAGAGCAGAGAGAGAGAAGGTGGAATCATTTACTGACTGTATAGTTGACATCTGCGGTCAGTGACTGCAGACGTTGTACTGCACGCGGAGTGGCTTGCCACACGCACCACGCACATTTACGAAACGGATGCGTATAAGAATACATCGAAAAAAAGTGCATGGGTGGGCGAGCAATGACACTTCTCAGTATGCCACTGTCGCAACTGGAACGGCCCCGGTTGTGACACCCTTAAGCTCATCACAAATTCGCGAAGCATAAAGTCCCCAGCAGTCCCGGTTGTCGATTCGGTCCACTACTGGACGGTGCAGTACGCGTGACGAATGATAAAAAAAAACGAATGCGTGAAGGAAATCCTCCTCCAGCACCTCCAGCACCTACCTTGGGCATCCCCGCCGCTGGTCAACACACCGATGCATTTCCCCTCGCCGGAGATGTTCTCCAAGTATTTCCTATCCGCAGTCGCCGTCCGAGCTGACATCTCTCCACGGTGTAGACGCGGTTGCGTGTGCCCCCCCACCCCACTGTGTATATGTGCAGACGCGAGTGAAGACTGCGTGTGCGTGTGGAATGTGGTAGATCTGTGTAGGTGTGCGTGGGTGTTGGCTACGTGATATTGATGAGTAGCTATGGGATATATGTTTGTGTATGATAGGTGTGTGTGTGTATGATATATGTGTGCAGGATGTATGTGTGTGTATACAGTATACGCTATGTATATATATCTGTGCTATATAGGCAGGTGCGTGTGTGTGGTATATGTACCCCCGTGTATAGGTGTGTGTGTGTGTACAAGCTGAGTGACAGGCGTTGTTACACCACCCTCCCCTGCTTCTCCGTCACACGCCAAGCCACGACCACCGCACACACACACACATTGTGTGTTTATATACTCGGCGTAGGTCCCTGCCTCTGCCCATATTTGGAGGGGCTTGCCCGGTTTGGTGACTCTGTGATGAGCGCGTTCTGTGCACGGCAGGAGCGGCGCCTCTCTCTCTCTCTCGCCCCGTGGGATGATGAGGAGGAGGAGGCAGTGGTCGCCACGCACGCACGGAGGAGGGTGCCGAGAGGCGACGGGCAGCATCGCTTCTAGCCGATGCGCTATCGCGTGCTGTTCAGGCGCGATGTTGTCCGACGTTTCGCACCACGTGTCGTGTAAGTTCGCCCGGGGTCGCAGCGCGTGCTGGTTGGGGGGGAGGGACGTCCGACGTTTTGCTCGACGCCCTTGGAAACTATTCAGTATGCATTTGTCAATGTGCCCTGATTGGTAATGTGGGCAAGTGCAGCGCGTTTGTCAACCATAAAACACATCGGAGAGTCTGACAGCAGCGTAAACGCGGGACTGTAACCTGGAATATAACTTAGGTAGTCGCTTTCATAGCGCATAGCGCTAACCACTGTGACCATGCTCCAATGTTGTACGGGTATATATAATTATAAGCTTGCATTCAATGTTTATGGGTTATAAACTAGTAGATTATAATTGTCATGTCAACCAGGAGTAGTGACAATTCACTCCCTCCCCCCCTAAAGGAATTGTAGTCGTTACATTTCTCAATTTTTTTTTTACATTTTGCTGAATGATAGCGCCTCTCGTGGCCACAGCAGCCGTGAACCCATCTCGGTAACAGTCGCACTGACTCGTTCACTTGCTGACCCTGCAAGCGACCCTTGCAAGACATCCAACATCGCGACACGTCCATCACTAAACACGCGAGATTCGATATGCGAACCAATGCGCTTACGAATGGATGAACTGATGCATCATCCGCTCGCCGATAACACTTCACCGCATCATCGGAATAACCCTCGTCCACCGCCTGCTGTAAAAACCAGAACCCGCGGGTTCTGGTTAAGCAGACTGGACTTGGTTCGGCGGGAAGGAATCGTTGCACGCTCTCCCCACGTCAAACTCCGTCGCGATGCGATGCCCACATTCTGTGTACGAGACGTGGGCCGTGGCTTTCCGAGGATCGTGTCCGTGACAGCGAGCGGTATAATAGAGCGGCCGTGCGCTTTGGCAAGTGTACGAACGTCGGTCAGCCCGTGGGGGTTTAATAACGCGTGTTTGTGTACGTGTCGTGGCACGTGCGAAATGTGAGCGTCCGTCACTTGACCCCACCACCCCACCGTGGGCGGGCAGACTCAGCGCTCGCAAGCGAAGATGCTCCAATCTCAACGGGATGGTCGTCCAAGGCGAATGTCTTTTAATACGCAAAATATCTCGCAGATAGTGGAAGCAAATACTCGCATCGTGGTCATTTAATGTGGCATCCAACGTCTTCCAAATGTGCCGTGTGTGTGTCTCTCTCTGTGTACCTGGTGCGGTGCGTAAACATCGCCACTGGGGAGACAAAGGCGGCCGGGCGTGGTGCTGGCCACCCACCCCCTCGTGTGCCTCTTCGGCATTCATAGGTGCTACTCGTTAACGGCACTTGCTCCTACAGTCTGTTAAGGCTACACGGGGGATCTTTGTCTTTGTGTGTGTGCATGTACCGCAAGCAACGGAAGCGTCAGTGGTTAGCGAGCAGAGTTCGATTCCCGCTCACGGTCATCATCAGTGACGATTGATCTGCACCGGTCCTGGGTCTCGCCCAGGTCGACTCGGCCTCAAATGAGTACCTGGTGCGATGTGTAAACATCGCACCAGGTACTCGTGTGCCGTGTCGGCCTTCATAGGTGCTCGCTAACAACACGCGAGATTCGATATCCGCACGGTGGATCTTTGTCTTTGTACCCCATAGCAACTGACAAGTGAGAAAACGAAGCCATTCAGTTCTCTAAACCTACCCACTGCATTGTGATCGTTGTGTTTATTCGCACCGGTGTGTATTTATTTGTCCTCCACTGCTGTGTTTATGCCAGTGCCCGATTAAGCTAGTGCGGGGCCTGTAGCATGTGTTATAAAGGGGCCCTAAAAAAACACACGTAAATATTAAAACACACGTATTTTTTTTACTTGCATAGTAAAGTGATTGTATTTTTTCATTTGCTATACAACCGGGTAATAAGACAAATCGCTAACCTTAAACACCCAGTCATTCGTAAAAGTTGTAGGCGGTATAGTACTATAGTGATAGAGCAAGTGCAGAATCACTGAACCTGAATTGTTAGCTTGAAAGCATTTAGCACGGGCCCTTGAAAGTGCGGGCCCGTAGCTACTACATATGTAGTGTGGACATATGTAGTAGCTACTATTATGTATGTAGTAGCTACTACATATGTAGTGTATGTCGTAGCTACTACATATGTAGCTATTTCTGCTCCTATGATAATCCGGCACCGGTTTATGCCGTGCTTTGCCTCGTATCCCGCATCTTCCTAAACAAAAACACACTCACCTGAATGGGCTCTTGCCTGGTGATGCACATATCAATTGTGACCATACTTCACCACATTGGTCAATTAATGAAGCTGGTGAAAGGGGGTAGGGGGTACGGACGAAAAAAAAACCCACTGCCCTTTATTGCCCACAATGTCTACTGCACCTGCTTCATGCGCCCTGCTCATCAATACAAGTGACCAGGCTGATTGTTGCTTAGCTTCCGATTTTACGTGATGGGATCGGTCGCGAATTAAACGTGAGACGGTCGTATGAGTGTCTGCCTACGTTCATAATCTGTGGATATTTCTCGGGGTCCTCCGGTGTTTCCCTCCACATTGTGTCGTCACGTGCATTTAGAGTATTTAGCTGCTTGATACGTCCACATGATGATGACGACGACAAGCCGCTTCGTTGAGCTATCATTTGTGGCCAGGTCGCTTCTGAAAAAAAGCCATATAGCTCAGTGGGCCTTACCTGTTAAAAAAAAAAACTAGGATATTTAACTCCATGTCAGCCTAATGCATCTCAATCGAGCGTTGTTTATTTTTTAATCGAAATATCACGAACCTGAACGGGTTAATGCGCCATTGAGAGGCGGTGGAGTTCCGGAAATCCTTTTATGGGCTTGTTAAATGACGTCAGCGCACTCGATTCCCAGCACCGCCGCTGCCAATCTCCGATTTGTATGCAGGTCGCCTGGCAGCAAGATTCTGGGCAGCTGGTAATTAAATCGTCGTCGTCATCACCTCTTCATGCCAGCCTGCTTCCGCCGTCTGAGAAGAGCGTTCGCCGTAGCCAAGCGTTCATCTGACATCGTTCTGAGCTAATTGGTATACAATTTAAAATTGATGCAGCGTCTAAATGTGAACGCATCTCAGGTCGATGTACAGGAACAATAGGGACATTTAATTTGAAGAGGCGGTCAGTCGTATACTTCCATAGAGACCAATAGACGCACACAGAGAGCCATAGACTTACATAGAGACCCCCGTATTCACATAGAGATCCCCGTATTCACATAGAGATCCAAATGCAATACAATGTGGATGTATATATATGGACGTCTGAATGAGACCGCATATCAAGATGCTGTCGAGAAACTGTGGGCACATTTATTTTTATGGAGAAAGACTTTGAGCCACATCGAGCTCGTCACCAGATGTGGCCCTTGGGGGCCGTCCATAAATGACGTCACGCACCTAGGGGGGAGGGGGGTCAGACATTTGCGACGATGTGTGACGAGGGGGGGTTTGAGAAATGTGACGTCACATAAAAATGCGCAACTTGATATAAATATAGGCGTTCTACTTAATTAAATAGGCTTTTTAATAAATGTTTTCTCCTACAACATCAGAGTGCAGCGCCAAATTAAATTCGCACTACAATGACAAAAGTTTAAAGTGATTTGAAGCATGTTTTATTTTCAAAATGGAAATGTGGTTTGGCTTTGTGACGTCATATTTGAAGGGGGTTCTGACTTTTTGTGACGCCGTGTGACGAGGGGGGGAGGAGGGGGGGGTAAAAAATCGCGTGACGTCATTTATGGACGCCCCCTTGTCAGTGCCACCTGAGGAGTCATAACTGCAGTGGTTCCAATCTCTTTCAGTGGCAAACAAGAAAATTGTGTGAAAACCATTTTTTTAATGAATTTGTTATATAAATCAATCCTATCAGACGTGTATATATTGGTCCGTGAATAACGTTTTTTTTTTGGGTTAAATCACATTAATACAAATGTGTCGTTAAACCCGGTGGTAGCGGGTTTAACGACACATTACGCGATCTAAACCCCGCAATAAAATGTATTATGAATAATGTTGGTTGCGAAAGCCTTCCGTGTTCAACTTTATATAATGGTGATAAAACAGTCGATGCTACCTTAGGAGGAGACGAAGACGATCTCGAGACTGGCCTGGCAGGAAGTCGACAGCAACATAGACAGGGGGAGACGTGAGTTTCAGACAGTGGGGGCTGCAGATGAGAGTGCGCGACCTCCTACTGAGCACGTGATCCACGATCTATCACTGAACGCCGTCAATCAAGTAAATTGTGTTTTTCCTTTTTTAAATCCCAAGTACAGTTTTCCATTTCGTTGATGAAGCAAAACCTTTTGGGACATTAAGGGTCCTTTGAGGTCGTGCGCAGTGGTACAGCCCTTCAATGACGACATCACTCGCCGGCATGGGCTTTGTAATCACAATTCTACACAGATAATGACGATGATGGTGATGGACAGGTTGAATGAGGACAGACATCGTAAATTACTAAACTGGCATATAAAAGGTAATTATAAAATTAAAATCGAGCAAAAGATAACTAAGAACATGCCATCTGGAGAATCACAATGGGCTCACACGTGGTTTAATGAAGGTTGCCGTTGTTGTTTTTTTGTTAATGAGATGCAAATGAATTGTGTTCCACATGGCCGCGTAGGATGGTGATGGTGTTCACCATCGCATCGTCTATCCACTGATGGCCTTTACCCAGCAGTGGATATACCATGGCCTTCATCCAACAGTAGATCGACCATGGTGGCAGCTCAGGACGACGAGCTGACCTTCCTCTATAGGAGTGCCGAGCCCATAACTGATGATAATGAAGAGTCGCTCATCCAGCAGCGGATAGACCCTGGCTGTGTTCGGCATGTGCAGAAGGACCCGGAGTCATTGTGCATTCGCTGCGCGTTAAACAAGCGCAGTCGCGCTCCCGTTACATGAGCATTATTCGCGTGTGGGAGGAATGCGAATTGAGGGCCGGGTCCTGCTGCTGGTGTCTGGGTTTTTTAAACTATAAACGAAGATGTTTTTTGTATTTTACCAGGTAAGGCCCACAGAAATATGTAACTGTTGTTATTTTTGAGAAGCGACCTGGCCGCAGCTGATACCTTAACGAAGTGGCTTATCAACGTGGACATTTATCAGAGCCAAATAGTGTAAAAGCATGTTTCTAAAAGTGTAGGGAATAAAAACCGGAGGACCCGGAGACAAATCCACGTGACCACGGGGAGAGAAACACGCAGACTCCAAATACGCAGCAGGCGTCAGAGTCGGGATTAAACCCAAGACCTCCCATGGTAACATCTCCTACCCTAACCACATTGGCACCCACCGTGGCACAGACAAAGACAAAGATCCCCCGTATAACCTTAACAGAATGTAGGGGCAAGTACTGTTAGCGAGCACATATAAAGGCCGGCACGGAACACGAGGGGATGGGTGGCCAACATCACGCCCGACCGCCTTTGTCTCCCTAGCGGCGATGTTTACACATCCCACCAGGTACTCATTTGAGGCAGAGTCGACCTAGGGGAGGCCCAGGACCGGTTCACTGGTGTTCGCCGTGAGCGGGAATCGAACCCGAGTCGCCAGGTTCGAAGCGCAGCGTAGCGCTAACCGCTACACCACCGCTCCCCACCGTGGCACCCACCGTGGCGAGGACATCTCCTACACGAGTGGTTCTTAAGCTGCAAGACCTTTTGAAGTAGTCCAAGGAACTCTTGATAAATGTTTCTCACAAAAACACCACATTCTTGACTGCCCATTTCACAACGATTTCGATTTGTCAATGTAAACTTGATCGTATTTAGGGCTGTTTAATTAACAGTTTACAGGGGATGCTCGAGTTATTTTTTTTATAATTAATGTTGAAGAATTGTTTTTGTTTTGGTGCGTTGTGGTACGCGAAATTATCTTGCGGGCTGGCAGGTCAAGTGGACGTCCACCGAGGAGATGGAGCGATGTGGTTAGCTCGTGTGCATGAGTGAGATCCAGTGTCACATCGCGTGACTGGAGTATGGCGACTGCTCGGACAGGCCTTAATCCAGCAGAAGATAGAGAATGGCTGGTGCTTGCGATAGTTAATTCCTCCGCACCTCCGATTAGCGCGGTTGATGACGTACGGTGCGAAAGAAGTTCAACATACATAAACCGGGATTCAAATACTGCACTGAGAGTGCAATTGTTACTACGTCTCAATGGGATTTCAAGTGAGTGACACTCGCCATCTGCTGACACCTGTAGGAATATACGATTAGGTGCATGCTGTGTGTGGCCTTGATGTGCTCTACGATACGTCTAACGCTGTACGTAGGGACAATCGTGACTGTTTGAAATAAGTAATATTTGTAAAAAAAACTTTTTTAAAACACGCTTCAATGAAATGTACTAGTAATCGCAGAACTACACGACTCCAGGTAGTGGGCCCAAAGCTTGCCATAACCTAAGGGACGGTGGTGATTTATAGCCAACGTCAGTCAGTTGAGCGTGCAAAATTAGACCCAAGCCGAAACATAAAATATAAAAAAGATTGTTCACAAATATTTTTTTATTATTATAGAATATAGTATTGTCATGAGTATGGCATAAGTATACAAAGTTTGCAGTCGATACTACATTGCGAAGTGGGTTAAAATTGAGTTACAAGGTATGAGTATACAACAGACCGAGTGAGTTAATAGAACGCGTGTAATAATAACAAAAAAAAGATGAATGGTGGAAGCTACAACGGTAAGGAAGGCCACATTTAGCACGGATATCATCCAGCCTCTGATTATTAACCAGAACAATCAGACTCCGTTTTTTTTTGTTCGTCAAATTCGGGTCCGTAATAATTATAGACCAGAGTTTGATTTTACTTTCAGCACTGTCAGCCTCCATTATCACAGTCCTATCGTTCTTGCTGTTCAACGGTGGACCGAGTCATTTACCCTCTGCGGAGTGTATCACGAAAGCTGAAAGTGAACACACCCTGCCAAAGGTTATTACGATCCAGCTCAATGCAATGCGAGTTTATACCAAAAAACAAATCTAAATTGAACACGGTAAGGTGCTGTTGGAGGTACCATTCTTTCGTATGGCAGTATGCATTTATCTTGAACTTCTTTCGCGCCGTACGTAGCCAACCGTGCTAATCGGAGGTGCAGCGATGACGCGCGGGAGGTAAATGCCAATGTCGAAAGGGCTTCAGGAGAGAGCTCGTGTCGTCTGTGCTAACCCTCCGCTGAAGGAGCACAGATTACAGTGGTGTTACTATACGGTCCATAGCTTGGGTTGCACGGACATAGTCGCACCGTGGGTTGTCAATGGGTGTCGAGACGACACAGAGCAGTGAGAAGATGGGGAGAAGGGACATGGACGTGGCAGCTACGTCGCTCTATTCCTCGATGTAGCAGGAATTTGGAAATGTATTTACGGGTATATTTATAACAAGCTTAACTACCCGGCTTCGTCCACGACTTGAATTCTTGTCTTGGACGGCCTACGCAAAGGGTTGGGGGGGGGGTGACGTCAGCAGGTACACTGCGTGGCGCTGCCGCATGCGGGTGACATCACAGTTGTGACGTCACCGCTCACTTGCGTGCAAAATATATCCATTATTGCGCCCCCCCCCCCAAATACAAAAGTTTTTTAAATACGTTTTGCATTGTGCACAGCCTGGAAGCTACTCACATGCCAAATTTCAAGTTTGTTGCATGTCGGGAAGTATAGGCTAAACATTTCAAACAGACACACATATTCACAAATTTCCCTTTTATATATATAAATGCACTACGTATATCATTCCACTGATTGACGGAGGCCGCCCCTCCCCCACTCCGTGTACCATGCGGTTGATGGCCAATAGCTCACGGTCGCTGATTGGTGAAGCCCGGAGAGGGGAGAGGGTCGTTTCTAATATTACTCGCCACTGATGGTAGCCGTGGTCGGTAATCCAACTGAGTTGACGCGGCGGCGGGGTTTTACGCAGTGGTGCCGTGCGCTAATCACTGCGCCACCACTCCACTTCGTGCTTAGCATTTCAAGTCAATAAATGTCAACCGCAAAGCGTGGTCGGGAAGCCGCCTTACCCCATGTCTCAAAATCTCTGATAAACCTCATGTGTACGGGGGTATAGGGAATTTCCGCCCGCACTGTAGTTTTACATTCTGTCCGCTAGAGGGCGACTATGTTGTGTACAGACCAGTTGCTGAATCGCATGCGGTATTCGCACTTGGAAGATGCGTTGTCAATTGGTGTTCACCCAGGCTTCAGCGTACTTCTGCTATATATAGTGGGCACAATGGAAGAATGTACGAGTTATATAAACAGCATTGCTGTGAAGGTAAGCCACCTAGCGGACACATTGTGGCAGTGCGCAGGGTATTCAGTTGAAGCTTTAGGGGCCGTCCATAAATGACGTCACGCGATTTTGGACGATTTTTGACCCCCCCCCTCGTCATGCAGCGTCTGATGTTGTAGGAGAAAACATTTATTAAAAAGTAACTTTAATTAAGTAGAACGTGTTGTCGATATTAATTTAAAGTGGCGCATTTTGATGTGACGTCACATTTCTCACCCCCCACCCCCTCGTCACACATCGTCACAAATGTCTGACCCCCCCCCACCCCAGGTGCGTGACGTCATTTATGGACGGCCCCTTAGGACGCAGTACAGAAAATAGTTTGCTGACCTTAATTACACGAATTTTGAGTCTTAGCTCCTCTGTGGGGTTTCTCCAGCCACTGGCTTCTTCCCATGCGAAAATAAAACAAGTCATGGGACAAGTATGGCAGTAATAAACCACGCTACTGACAGCTGTAGATGTGAGGAGTGGGGGTGTTCATCCAGCAGTTGACTGACAATAAGTTGCACATGTAAATATATTTACTGTATCTATAATGACACTCAAGGACAGAAGTGGTTATCATGCAGTTCCTGTTTGTATTCGTTACATTTGACGAACAACCGTTTGGACTCGTCATGCACGGTCACGACACCAGCGGGGTGTACCGCGTGTGAAGTGAAGTGAAAGTCGCACAGCGGCACGCCAAGTCCGTGTGTAACAACATCGGCGGGTTCGCGAGTCGTGCCAGAAGAACAACAGCTCGTCCCTCAACAAATAAGCCGACTCGGTGTCGGGACAAGGCGTGTGTGCCACCACCTCCATCTTCGTAGGTCGAGCGCCTTACAAAACGGTGCGCGCGCATCACGTGATGTAACAAGGTTCAATATCAATATAAACAGGACCCTGCGGGGTGGGCTGGTAGGAACGAATAACCAAATAATATAAACATAATGTATTATTACACTTGTTAAGCCAGGAAAGCCCCACTAAGTGTTTGCAGTAGGGGGCGATGTTGATACACGGACGGACGGACGGACGATATAATCTATCGGTGGTCTGGTCCACTTCGTTCCTACCAGTATAAACGGACTGTTGGAATTGACGTTTGTTTCAACGTGTCCAAATGTAGTGGCATAGGTGCGTTTGCTTGTCACCTGGGCGTGCGTAAGATGTTGATTTCATTCACGTTTGCTACTTCGTGAAAAATAACTTTGAGTTAAAATCGGTTCTGCCTTGACCTCGCCGATGGACAGTGTACAAGCGATTCACGTGACGTAGAAAATAATTCCATTTTTTTTTTATTTAACCAGGTAAGGTCCACTGGGCTATATAGCTCTTTTTAAGAAGAAACTTGCCCACAAATGATGGCTCAACAAAGTGGCTTATCGTGTGAAAATTCAGAGCAGCCAAATATTCCAAACAGCATGTTTCTAAATGTGGAGGGAAAAACCCGGAGTACATGGAAAAAAAATCCACGCGACCACGGGGAGAACATGCAAACTCCAAATATACAGCAGGCGTCAGGGTTGAGATCGAACCCACGACCTCCTGTACACAGGGCGAGGGAGTTAACATCTCGCCAGCGCGGCGCCCCGAACGCGAAAAAATTCCAATAAATCTCCAGATTATTTATCACGAGAGTCCTGCCTGCCACATTGTAATATTTGGCCAATTCCAGGAATGAGTGTTTGGCTTCGTGTTAGAGGAATCCAGGGTGCTCAGATAAACCAAGATGCTTTCTTGTGGTCCCAATAATAATTGAAAAAAAACCCTGATACGTCAACTTGTCACCCAAGAGAGTTGGGTGGCAAGAGCATGGACTGGTTTAGGCTTCGTTAATGTTTGAGTCACTAATTTCCCAAGTGACTGGATGTTGCAGGTCGAAGCTAAGCACGTGGTAATGTGTTAGGGCTGGCAATAAATAACAGGGCCGACTCAAAGGGGCCACTGAATGACTCAACACCATGTCGGTGCTTTGCTATTCTGGACCTCATCTCGTTTGTCTTCTCAGCGTGACTCCTCTGTACATATCCAGGATAGCAATGTATCAAGCCGCAAGCTCCTGTGTGGTGCTGTCTCAGCGAAAGCGGCGAGCCCCGCTCGTAATGACACCGTGAATATATGAGTTCAAATAGCGGTAACAAGACCCTGAGCCCCAGGCCAGACATTTCACCTGTCGGTACCACCATAACTTTGGCGGATAAAATTTCATAATGTGGCCAACAACAGTGACTTATGCGACAACCATTCGAAATGAATGGTGTTATTATTTTTAAAAAATGCACTCGCATTAGCCACATCAATGAATTGTTACCGCAGCAGTTTTTTTGTGGTCACTCTGGCCCACGGACCGTGTTGCTCGGCAAGGTTGAGAACAACTCTCGACACCGACAAACATTCTTCGCGGTTGTGAAACCGGACTGACCGCAGGAGACGCCATCGCCCTCCCCTCCCCACGGAACAGAGGCCACGCGCGACGCAGAGACGCACGCATGCTCGCCATTGTAACTCTAATCAGTATTCATTGTAACAAAAAAACATATCTATAGATTTACCCTGAACGTTTGCTGTAGGATCAGCTGCTGGGGTCGTGCTCAGGCAGCTTGCCTTTGCTGATTTAATAGTTTCCTGGGAAATGTGAAAATACTCTCTGCGTAAGAAGACCCGCGGTTCGTACGTCGTAATCATGAACTCGCTCCTACCCAGACGAAACCGTACAGTGACTCGTCTGGGAAACGCACTGCCATCGTCATCGCCTTGCACTGCCACGACGGATCCAACACCAAGTTTACACATTGATTCGAGACATGCGTCATCGCATCGTTGGTGTAAGAATGTTTAGCTATACGACAATTCGAATCGTACACAAATGTTACCTTGAGTCCAACGGAACAAACAAGACCGAGCATTGAAAACGCATTTAAATAATGAGACGAACAATTTGATTCTCGAATTTAATCGTAACCTGGAATCGTGACATTTCATCGAGCATGGCAAACCCATTACATGCCGCACATTTTTAAGCGTGTTTAATTTAGATAAATATTGGCCATGTTCTGTCATTTCCTGCACAATGCTACGCCGACGCAATCATCTTGGTGCCAGTTGGCCGAGATGGCAAAATGAGGGTATACAATGACCACTTGTAGGCCGGTTCCACCCAGGGACAGCTCCCATTAGGGGGTCTCTAGACTGCTCTTTGAGACCTTTACTTTCATTATAAATAATAATAATTATTGTTTACCCAGGAAAATCTGACCGAGTCTGGTGACTCGTTTCAAGAGGGCCCTGCCAAGTGTTTCACAGTAGGGGGGGGCGATTGAGTAATTAAACGCAAGTGTTGTGAGATGATTATAATTACGTTGAACGTGATGGGTTTGTTTTTGCGGTAAGCCAGGATGCAGGTGTCATCAACATTGCGAAATACATCTTATAAAAACACATTGCAGTGTAGGTCACTTAGTTGCACCAATGTAACAAACGGTTAAAAATACATTTGCAGATTGTTTGGAGGGCTATTATCTATATACGTAAAAATGTTGACAGAGAATATAAAAGCGGTAAATGTTTCGTCGCCAGAAGGTAGTTTAACATACGCAGTAAACCCTAAATGTCCTTGTTTGAAAAAGGGGTTGTAACTATGTCTGTCTTCAATGTAACTATGTCTGTCTTTAATGAGAACATCACATGATTTCACATCACACACTTCCTACAAAACAAGAGGTTGTATTTGTAAAACAGTTGGTGCAACCCAACTCACAAAACAAGCCCCCCCGTCCCCCCGCCGTGTTTCCCAAAATGGAACATCCCAAAATAAATATCCCACACCACAGCATCCACCACAACTATAGATGTACATTTAAACAGGGGTAAATCAGGGCTTAATTTCTCACTGAATATGTTCAGGGTAAGCTGGTCAGAGACCGGTAGTCACGTGACAACAGCAGCCACAGCTATTGGCGGCGAGAGGAGCTACATATACCGAAACGTCGTGTGCCTTGTCCAGAAATATTCTCCGGAGAGACCCGGGAGAATTTAAGCCCAGGCGTACATACTATTCAACTTGGGGAGGGTACCACTTTATACAAGGGGGTGGACATCCAACCACACAACACACAGACCGGCAAGCGGTACAGAACACGGCTACAAGTGTTTAGAGTGTCAACATTCAAACATCTTTAGGTGGGAGAGTATCATTATAGGTACCTTCGAATAAATACAATATTTACAATGTCGTCTCTCCCTCCCTCTCTCCAGTCGTAGGGGTGTGTGGCAACGTGAAGCTCATTGTTGTCACTCGAAGCTCCGTGGGTTTGGTCCATTTGAATGCTCGTCTCCTCCTCTGCGTAGCGCGGCAGGAATTAAAACTGACAGTCGCAATCAACGCTCTTTCGTGTTAGGCTCACCCCGGTGAACGCGGAACGTTGGGCTAACGTTGGCCCGACGTTGGTTTGTTTACCGGGATAAAGTTCTTGATATTCCACTCCTCGTGCTCCACTCTGGTCCTGTTTTTCAATTTTACCGATCGTCTCATGCATGCAGCGCCGAACCACAATGTTCGCTTCAATGGAGCAGTTCGGCAAAAGTGTAAATGTGTACCGTGGTGGAGTTTGCGGACTGTGGTTCTTTTTCTCTCGAAGCCCAACATCAATCAATACATTGATCGGCAATCCATTCGACTTCGGACATAAATCCAGTTCTGGTTGTACAGAACAGAAACGCTGGCGTGTTGCTGGCGCATTTGCATTCCCTAATGTCATCTCGATGCCGTCATCACACCCAGCACATCCCTCTCCCGCACCTCCGATTCGCACGGTTGGCTGCGTGCGCTGCGAAAGAAGTTCACCGTACATACGTGCACCATATGGGGAACTCGTGTCTCTAGCCCACAGCCTTGCGTAGTCATTCATAGCCACAGCCTTGCGTAGTCATTCATAGCCAACTCAGTGCCGACCCGTGCTTCACGACGGATGAGACTTCTCTCCTGAGCATCCTTTGTCATTGCGTGAGCACCAACAATGGAGGGCGTTGCAGTTGCAGCTCGCTCGGGTAGCACACGTGGTCAAGCTGACCACCCCACCCCCCCCGTGTAGGTTCTTAAGAGTTGGCTCTCCGAAGAGGCATTGGGCTACGCCGCGTGTTGTTTTGGACAATGTCCGACGTTTCGCCCCACGTGCTGCGAGTTTCATTGGTGGACGTAAACAATTCTAGAAGCTCCCAGCGTGTGGAGCAAAACGTCGAGAGGGTGATGCCGATCAGCTCGCGATGCAGACCGAGCGACGCATCGGAGAGCTGTGGCTCGGCAAGGGAGATGGTTGGCGGTCCTGGGCTGCACATTTGAAATTGGCTCCGTGACTGAGCAACCGAAGCTGTCTGATGATCGCAAGTTCGCGAAGATCGTAAACGGCGTCACACACAGCAAGCAGAGGTCGCAACCGGGTACCCAATACCCGTACCCTACCCGATACCCGGCTACCCGTACCCGGCCAGGTACGGGTACGGGTACCCGTTTGCGACCCTGGTGCGGCCGGGTACGGGTAGGCCGTGAGTCACTGGTGAGTCACCGTTTGTCACTCATTTCCGGTAGGGTACGGGTAGGGAACGGGTACCCGTACCCGGCCGGGTATGAGTACGGGTACCCATTTGCGACCCTGGTGCGGCCGGGTACGGGTAAGGAATCAAAACCCGTTATCGACCTCTGACAGCAAGGCAATCGTGTGGCTATGGCTGTTGTTTCAAAGGACTTCGTAAGAAGCTCATTGACCTTGCCGAGAACAGCTACGTCTGGGCATTTTTTTCGGTTTGGTTCATTGCTTGTGCTTTTACGTTGAGTTTAACACGTCGGCTTTCGCGACCAATATCATTGCGTAAGTATATAAGTGTGTCGTTAAACACGCCACCACCCGACACAGCCAATTAGTAAGGTTTGTCACGTAAACAGAACGTGGCCAATTCGTTACAAGTACAGCCACACCGGTGTGTTGGAGAGCACAAAGTCACAACATTTACAAATCTGAGTTCGAAGTTTCGCCAGTAATTACAACCAGCTTCATCAGGCGACAGCCAGAGTTGTGGAGAAATCCTCCTGTTTCGTCCCTTAAATAGAGGGGTACATGCGATGACGTCACTTGCGCGCTCCCATTGAGCCTTGCTTCTCATTTGTAGCTCTTTCTCAATCCACTGCTGGATGGAGGCCTCTCTCACCACGCCCTGTTGGCCATGGGGGTTGGTGAACAGCGACCGTGCCCGGTTCAGACGCTGATGTTGGCCACATTCAGGATTCAAACTCGGGGTCACAGGGTTCATGGCGCAGTGGACTAACCCCATGCACCACCATGCTTAATATTGAGGGGGGGTCGAGTGTATACCGTTTTGCATTGCTTAAATGTGAGTTGTTTCAATATTTCGGAGTATGTTTCAGCGCAGCAGTAACCGCTGGGAGAGGCACAAACCACATTCGTTCGTTGTGTAGTTCAGGCTGTCGACTTCACGCCCCCTCGACCCTTCGACCGAAACTCCGTGACGCGGCCTCCGCCCAGCCTCCCTGCGCGCAGACGACTGCTGCGGTGCATGTCCCAGCTGGTCACCACCGAGAGCCACAGGAAGAGCCAGCTTCCCCGAGGCCTGTTCGGGTTGTTTATCGCGCGTTGTCGTCAGGGGGGGGGGGGGGCGACGTCCGGCGTTTCGCTCCGCGTGCTGGGACCTTGTCCAGGAACTGAATTGAACCGTCGATGTCATGCACGCACAGTACGGCGTGTCGACGTGACCGTGCTTCCACGCTCCTCACTGCTTCTAAATGTATTTGCACTTTCTCCCGCTCAAGTGGTTGCCCGTCGCTTCGAGACGTTTCCGTCGCGAGGTCTAGCGCCCTGCCCACGTACAAAGCGTTCCCCCCGCCGCTCGCTGCTGGCGGTGAGCGCTTGACGCGGGCCAGCCACCAGCGCACGCACCCCATCCATCCCTGCCAGCCCACGGGGTCGGCGTGAACACGGCGGCGTTTTGTTCCTCTGCGGCTGGAGATCCGCGCAGCGCGTCGGAGAAGCGCGAGGAGTGACGTCACTCCGGCGGCGGTTGTGGGGCAGACAGGATTTGAATGAAATATATTAGCCTGGGGGAAACAACGAGAGAAAAAAAAAGAAACCCTGGCTGCTTGGCTCGCAGCTGCAGGGCTGCTTGAGTCATCGAATGTGTCCTGGACCACATCCTGGATTTCAGTTTGTGTTGTTGTTACTGTCGAGTCCACCACCGTGCTGACACGTCATCTGGTGTCTGGAGCGTGCCACTCTGTGGGTTTATGGGTTGAGGCTCGGAACAGCAGGAGGGTTGTGTGAATGGAACGGCTCCGCGGCACAGACACCAAGGCATGACGATCGGCCTCAGTCTCAAACGCTGCCCTGCCGAGGTTGAAAACTCATTCCTTTAGAACTGCTTTTCTTTTGTTTAGATGTGTTGTCTTTCCCCCGCACCTCTGATTAGCACGGTTGGCTACGTACGGTGCAAAAAAAGTTCAACACACATCCAAGTCAGACAACCCCCTCCCCCCACCTCACTATGCCATGCCTGTAGAATTAACGTACAGATCTTTGTTGATCCACTTCTGGATGAGGGCCTCCCCATGCCGCGCCGATCGTGAGGGTTATTCGACCATACTTCGGCAAGCCCATCGCCGTGCGTCGGTGAGGACTGCGGGCAGACATGTGGAAACCACGAAGTGCAGTACAACAAATCAGCGTTTAGCTGCAGTGCCCACTGCTGACAACGCAGCCCCGCAGTAGTCCCCACGGCGATCCTCCCACATCCGAACACTGTCCAGGCTCAACAACTACTTGGCTTCTGATATCTGGCGCATTCCAGATCTTCTTCTTCTCTTGTACGGTGGCGTTGGGGGGGGGGGGGTGATCGGCAGTGTGTGTGTGTGCGTCCGTGTCGAAGGTGCTCGCTAACAGCCCTTGCTCCTACAGTCTGTTAAGGCTATACGGGGGATCTTTGTCTTTGTCCGTGTCGAGTGAGTTTGGTGAGCGAAATGTCTTAAACGCTGCCAGCAAAATGATCAAAGCGTGCAGTGGCCGTGAGCACGTCAGTCCCCACGGTCTGAGATGCAGACTCGCATGGAGAGTCCTTGAATTGGAGCGGAGAATCGTAGGCTCGTGCAGAGACGCACAGACTCACAGAGAGACCCATAAGCTGACACAGGCGAACGATCGAAGCGGGCGATTGTGTGATACGCAGGTCCACGTGATTGCTGGCCGCAGTAGTGGCGCTCTGGGCTATCCTTAGTGATCTTATTTTATGTTCCGGTGCGTTCCGACTGATTTAGATAAGTTTAGAGTAATTAGCCGCGCTACGTTGCCACGTGATGAGCCACTTTGTTGAGCTGCAGTTTGCGGCCAGGTCACTTCTGACAAAGAACTGTGTGGCTCAGTGGGCCTTACCTGGGAAAATACAAAATAGTTTCGTTGAAGTTCAAAAGTCACATATATATTTGGTCATTCGGCGTCTCTCTATGGTGTTGTTTGGTGTAGTAGGGCATTGTTGGTCATTGTTTGGTGCAGTCGGGCATTGCAGGGTGTTGAAGGGTCAGAGCTAATACGCCGGAGGAGGAGGATGAGGTGGTGGTGGTGGCAAGAGACGGGACGGACGTTGACGCGTGACACGGGTCGTTCTCAGAAGAGCTCCTGCACGTGGCGGATGAGCAGCTCCACCAGGAGGCGCTGGTGCCTCATGCCGTTGAGCGTCGCCAGGACGTCCTGCTCGTGCGGCCTCATGAGCGTGGGGCCGAACACGATGCTCAGGTTCTCCGAGCTCATCAGGTTGTCCTTCTCCTGCTGCGCCACCCTGCGTGCGTGCGTGGAGGGGAGCGGTCGTGCGTTGGTTAGCGCTACGCTGCGCTACGAAACCCGGCGACCCGAGTTCGATTCCAGTTCACGACGATTATCTGAACCTGGTCCTGGGCCTCCCCTAGGTCGACTCAGCCTCAGATGAGTATCTGGTGCGGTGTGTAAATATTGCCACTGGGGAGACAAAGGCGGCCGGGCGTGGTTGCTGGCCAACCACCGCCTCGTGTGCTGTCTCTGCCTTCATAAGTGCTCGCTAACACCCCTTGCCCCAACCATCTACACGGGGGATATGTGTGTGTGTGTGTGTGTCACCTGTGCAGGTGGGCCATGAGGCAGTGCAGCGTGTCGTAGTGCGCTGGTGGCAGCGTCTGCAGCGCCCTGCGCAGCTGCTCCAGCCTCTCCGTGGGGTCGCTCACTTCTGCGGCACACACGGGGGGGGGGGGGGGACATGGAGGGGGGGTTCAATCGTCAGGGCTTCATCCCACCCGGGTTTGTCGCCCAAAGCGACCTGCTGAAATATTTCCCCCGCCCGGCGCACCGCATCCAGCACACCTCTGGCTCTGAGCTGGGGCCAGCCTGAAGGGTCACCGTTCTCTACGCCTACTCCAGTGTACGCACGATACCAGTGACCTGGGAAACTTTCAGGGAAAGATCAGGCCCGAGCGTTGTCACTCCTGGTATTTGACTATCGCTCGCGTTCGTGGTGACACTTGCGTGGCCTTGCTACCGCACGTGCCGGTCGCGGTTCCTGTCCGTTCCCCGCGTGAGACGGCCGGTGAATGCTGTGCAATCCCTACTCCCTCTCTTTGCCTTGTCCGTACATGCAGGATTGCACACTCTGAAGTATTCACCCATAATAGAGGCTCTTTGAGTTAGATTGCGTAAATATGAACGCGTCGTTAATCCCGCCACCACCCGACACAGCCAATTAGTGAGGTTTTGTCACGTGAACAAAACGTGCTAATTCGTTACCGGTACACCGGTGTGTTGGAGAGTAAACCCACAACATGGTGGCGAAAGCCTACGTGTTTTACAGCATTCACTCCGTCTGCTCGCGCTTGTGTGTTCGCCACAACTGACGCGTGATCCATGGCCTGCAATCCCCGCCCTCTCCTCACTTGGCCGTATCCACATCGCCACCGACGTGCGCTCGGTGGCGTTTGCTCTCGACGTTCTGCAGCCGCGGCGAGGCGGCCGTCGCTAGGATCCCTCCATGAAAAGTTTCGTCCACTCGGCGGGTCACGTGTGGCCACACTCTCTCTCTCTCTCTCTCCATTCGGGGAGGGGGAGATTGTGTTGACGCTTTTTCTTGTACCTCTCACCCTTGAATTATGTTTGGTTCTAGAGTTGTAAGCAGAACGGTGGACAGACAAACACATATTTTAGTAGACTCAAGCACGCGAGGCTCGGATTGGAACGATGGGACTCAATGCAGTGAAGCTACGCTAGCTAAGAGACTCAATGCGGTGAGGATTGGTGAGACACTAGGAGACTCAATGTGGTGGTGATTGGTGAGACACTAGGAGACTCAATGCGGTGAGGATTGGTAAGACACTTGGAGACTCAATGTGGTGGGGATTGGTAAGACACTTGGAGACTTAATGCGGTGAGGATTGGTAAGACACTTGGAGACTCAATGTGGTGGGGATTGGTAAGACACTTGGAGACTCAATGCGGTGGGGATTGGTGAGACACTCGGAGACTCAATGCGGTGGGGATTGGTTAGACGCTAGGAGACTCAAAGCAGTGGTGATTGGTGAGACACTAGGAGACTCAAAGCGGTGAGGATTGGTAAGACACTAGGAGACTCAATGTGGTGGTAATTGGTGAGACACTAGGAGACTCAAAGCGGTGAGGATTGGTAAGACACTCGGAGACTTAATGTGGTGGTGATTGGTGAGACACTAGGAGACTCAAAGCGGTGGTGATTGGTAAGACACTAGGAGACTCAATGTGGTGGTAATTGGTGAGACACTAGGAGACTCAAAGCGGTGAGGATTGGTAAGACACTCGGAGACTTAATGTGGTGGTGATTGGTGAGACACTAGGAGACTCAAAGCGGTGGTGATTGGTAAGACACTAGGAGTCTCAATGTGGTGGTAATTGGTGAGACACTAGGAGACTCAAAGCGGTGGTGATTGGTGAGACGCTAGGAGACTCAAAGCGGTGGTGATTGGTAAGACACTAAGAGACTCAATGTGGTGGTGATTGGTGAGACACTAGGAGACTCAAAGCGGTGGTGATTGGTAAGACACTAGGAGACTCAAAGCGGTGGTGATTGGTAAGACACTAGGAGACTCAATGTGGTGGTGATTGGTGAGACACTAGGAGACTCAAAGCGGTGAGGATTGGTAAGACACTCGGAGACTCAATGTGGTGGGGATTGGTGAGACGCTAGGAGTCTCAAAGCGGTGGTGATTGGTGAGACACTAGGAGACTCAAAGCGGTGGTGATTGGTGAGACGCTAAGAGACTCAATGTGGTGGGGATTGGTGAGACACTAGGAGACTCAAAGCGGTGGTGATTGGTGAGACGCTAGGAGACTCAAAGCGGTGGGGATTGGTGAGACGCTAAGAGACTCAAAGCGGTGGTGATTGGTGAGACGCTAAGAGACTCAATGTGGTGGGGATTGGTGAGACACTAGGAGACTCAAAGCGGTGGTGATTGGTAAGACACTAAGAGACTCAATGTGGTGGTGATTGGTGAGACACTAGGAGACTCAAAGCGGTGGTGATTGGTAAGACACTAGGAGACTCAAAGCGGTGGTGATTGGTGAGACACTAGGAGACTCAAAGCGGTGGTGATTGGTAAGACACTAAGAGACTCAATGTGGTGGGGATTGGTGAGACACTAGGAGACTCAAAGCGGTGGTGATTGGTGAGACACTAGGAGACTCAATGTGGTGGGGATTGGTGAGACGCTAAGAGACTCAATGTGGTGGGGATTGGTAAGACACTAAGAGACTCAAAGCGGTGGTGATTGGTGAGACGCTAGGAGACTCAATGTGGTGGTGATTGGTGAGACACTCGGAGACTCAATGTGGTGGTGATTGGTGAGACGAAGCGGTGAGGGGAGGCTTGCCGAGCCACTCACTGGCGGCCTCCACGAAGTGCGGGTAGGCTTGGTACGTGACGAGGGGCGTCGGGAGCTCCCTGAAGAACAGCTTCAGCGCGCCCGTGATGACGTTGACGTCTTCGTACGCCTTCGCAGAGATGTCCGCCTTCTCCCCGTCTGCGGGACAAGCAATGCCAGCGCAGGGTCGCCGCGTAGGTGTTAGGGTTCATGTGCGTAGGTGTTAGGGTTCACGTGCGGCAGGGTAGGTCACGAGCTCGAGCCGCGATCGGAGCGCTTCGCCCCCTGAGCAAAGTTGAGATGGAGGAATTTAGAGGGCGATCCATGCATAGACACCCCCACTGAATTTGAACGTCCCTCTTGCGTGTCAGTAGGAGACTGACTATTGTGAACACGTGTTAAAGAGGAGAGAGTTGCAAGACGTTATAAGCGCGTTTAGATTGGTGGGAGTCACGCAGAGGCTATGAAAACAAAAACGTTTCGAGTTTTGTAAACATTTCTCCCCCATTATTTCAACCGGGATGTCTTCCTGAAAAATATTTATTTTATTGAGACAATGTGCGGGGCCCAATGCATTACGTCGTGATGCACGTGCACACACCGTCGACATGAGTCAAAACGGTTATGAAAAGCAGGGGGATGGAAAGATGGTGAATGGGCTCGCTGCTCCAAACCATACCGCGGGGGGCGGGGGGGGGCGGGGGGGGGGCGGGGGGGGGGTCCCACCTTATCGGGACATCTTCAAGTGGATAGGCCTGTACGTGCAGTGCCTTGCTGCATCATCAATCGCAAAGCACAAGGGGAGTCGCATTTCGCTGACCTAGTTAGACGTGCTAACGAGTCCCCGGCTTCGCCAAGCACCACGCGTATTCCCCAAATGCGCGATGCCAATTATACACCCAATTAACGTCCGCGGGGCTTGGCTGGCTAGGTGCATAATCGCATTGTGAAATAATAAGGAGAAGAATTTTGAAGTCGTGATGATTGTGATTTTTTTTCTAAGGGAAATATGTGGGTTTTTTGTTTTCATGAAAGAAACATGACCTATTGGCAGACAGGGCATTGACAGCCACCGGGCTCATGTGCATACAGGGGTTACATTTTTTTTTTTAAAACACAAATGAACCTTATGGCAGGACCCTGGGGTCCCATAAGCTCTCGCATAAACTGCGTTGCGACGTCATTTGATGTCTGTTGAAGGCGAACGACACGGCGATTTGTTCCTCTCGACGAGCTCTACACGATGTTCTAATCTAAGTTTCAAAGTTTTGTTTCTTCGATGCACTGCCCTCTGCTACACGCCGTGTAGCCCATGTCCTGCAGCCCATGTCCACCTGTCCGGGCACTGTGGTAACCAATCAACATCACCCGGAATTCCCCCTCGGAAGTTGACCAGGGTGTTCGGGACATTCCCTGAAGCCGGCAAACAATTGATGAACGAAGCCTCACCTTTGTCGAAGGCCGCCCTCACTTCCTCCACGAGGTCGCTGACCCCAGACACCCGGTAGAGTCCCTCCGACTTCAGGCCTGCCCGCGGGGCACGGAGAAAGAGTTTCACGATTAACGGTGGACAGCGCGACAATTGGGCTGCGCCCAGTTGCTCACAGCTCGCGAGCATGCGGTCAGAGGGGCTCGCGTGCTGCGCTACGAAGAAGGGGGGGGGAGGGGGGGAACAATGGACAGTGGGCCCCATTTATTGCTCGCACCGGGGGCCCAGGCCAACTGCGCTGCTACAACACCGCGGCGGCCGCTGTGAAGTTCCCAGGTTTTTAAATCGCGCGTCGTCAGAGAAGCTCTCCGTTGCAGCGCGGGCGAGAAGGGGGCGCTCGTCGGCTCGCGAGTGCCGCCAATTTGTTGTGATGCCGGAGGCGCAAGCGAGGGCGTCGTGTGGGACGGTCGGCCGATAACGAGCTTCCTCCTCGTCAACGCGAAGCCTCTACTTAGTGACGCGGCCCCCAATAAAAATAAATAAACATTCAACAAAACTTGGCACATCATCCCGGAGGCATGGGTTGTAAATTATTTTTCTTGATAATTATTACATGAACAAGAAGGTGAAAAACATACGCAGGATGTGCCATATTTAGTGACAATGTGCCGTGCCAAAAACGTCATTGTTGTTGTCGTACACTGCTCAATCGAGCATGGGGTGTCGATTTCCTGTTTACAGCCCTGAGCCGGTGGTGGAAATTCCACATTCCTATGGTAGGGGCCTGTTACTTCGTAAGAAAACCCATGCTGTCTGCCACACGACAGCAGGACTCGTCGTCGTCGTTGTTGTTGACCAATGAGAAGTCTTATGCCGACCCCCCAACCGGGATTTGACCTCCGCAACCTTGCACTTTGCGAGTCTGCGTGCGTTGGCCACTGCGCCACCTGGCCGGATGTTTACTGCTGAGCAAATCGGGGTCCGCACGAAGTTTCCTAGCACCATATGCGGCACTTCCAGACACGCCAGGGGATGGGTGGGAGGTGGGGGGTGGTAGTGGAAGGCCGGGGGTAGATTGCTATGCCACCTACAACTCACCGCACTGTGTGTGCGCGCGCAGTATGCGGACGAATCCGCCGGTAACGGAGTCACACGACCAAGTTGTAGAGACGGACGTGGTGGTAGAGATGAGCTCTTGGGGTTTGTGCGATGTTGGGACAGCACCCCGCGTGAGAACGCTTAGAACAAACGAGAACAGCTCGGACGGAGCTTGTGTTGCCTCCGAAACGTCGTGATTTTTTGTTTACTTTTATTAATTTTAATGTTTTACCTACGTGACTTTACCGAAAAAACCTAAGAATATGAATCCTTGCAGTCACGAAAGCTTCAAATCTAGAATTGGCGTTCAGTCGTTGTGATTCTCACGCCGCGATTTTCGCGACCGCCTCGTGAACATGGCCTTGGGCAGTGAAACGCGTCTCATCCGTGACTTCCGCACATTCCGTCATTTGTTTCCACTTCCCTCTCTCTCGTGCCAATATGCTCAGGTAGTGGCCACATCTTTTTGGCACCAATCTCTTATGATCGTCGTCAAGCCATTCTCTGTTAGGCCTTCCTCTCTTTCCGGTTACTTCTATTTTTACGAATAATAACAACAACAACAACGCACTTTAAATGTTCCTGTCAATGCCCATCCTACACGTGTGTCCAAATAGTGACAGTTTCCTTCTCATCACTGCCTGGGCATCATTAGATAATATTCTTATATGTGCAACCGTTTATCTTACTTCTACGTTGGTTACTCTTTTGGTCCAGCTGAAATGCAGTGTCGGTCTATAGCAATGTACAGAGAGGCATTACCTTCGTCGATACATTTCGGACAATGGGATCGAGTAACAGCGACCGCCGCGTCGTCGCAGATGAGCGTTCGTCAGCCGTGCGTGCGTGTACGTGCGTGCGTGTGCGTTTGCGTTTATGTGTGTGTGCGCGCGTGTGTGTGTGTGCGCGTGTGTGTGTGTGCGCGTGTGTGTGTGTGCGCGTGTGTGTGTGCGTGTGTGTGCGCGCGCGTGTGTGCACGTGTGTGTGCGTGCGTGTGCGCGCGTGTGCGTGTGTGTGCGCGTGTGTGTGTGCGTGTGTGCGTGCATGTGCGTGCGTGTGTGCGGGCCCTCACCGCGCGCCTCGATCTCGCCGATGCACATTTCCACGACCATGGGCAGCCGCCCGCGGTGAGCCTTCACCAGCGCCGTGAGGTCGCAGCCGAACACCTTTGGCAGCCTCCGGGGGTCGGGCTGGCAGTCGGTGGGCACCAGGCGGCAGCACTGCTTGTGCACGTTCAGGCCGCAGTCTGGCGCCGGGGAGAGAGAGAGACGGTTTCGCCAAGGGGGGGGGGGGGGGGGTGTTAAAGGTCTGGGACCGGCACAGAAAGTGACCTTTATAGTCATAATTATTCGTAGCCGTGATAGAGCTATCTTGGCCGGCGGTCGAGCGTTGGAAAATCCGTGTTAAACGTCAGCAAGGAAGAGTCGCGGGTTTGGGCAGCCACTGGTGAATTTTCACAAATGTATGCTGATATCATCCGTGGTTGTTAAATGGTAACAGGTAAAACAGTAACCGTTTTCAAAATCGATTAACAGTCACTAAAGGCAGGAACCAGAAGCCATTTCTAGTGGGATTTTGGTAAAGAATGCAACTTGTTTAAGAAACGTAGCCCATCGTTTGAACTACCGTGCCGAGAGAATGAATCGAATTTCCCTTTGGATGCAAGTCCGGGGTGCCAATAATAGCGCGATTGTGGCAGGACACTTTTCTTAACTTCTCAATTAAAAAAGGTGAAACTGTTACGTTTTGCCGCTTTAGACGTGACTGTATGTTCGGAAAACTGTCATTAACCGGCTAATTGCCGGGTTGTATTCATAAAGTTATAACAGGAATGCCAAAAAAACACGATTTCAAGCACCCTAACATTTTCTAACCGAACGGAATTGTGGGCTCAGTTGACCGCCAACAGAGATTTGAACTTGTGAAACCTTCAGATTAAAAGTCAGGTGAATCTGCTGCAGCATCAACAGTTGCCCTACAAAAAAAGTTCAGCCTCCCATGTCAATGTCAGAAAAAAAAATTTGTGTTATATAAATAACGGTTCAACTATTTCTCGATGTCACGGACGGTCAAACTGCATCCGGCGCACCACACGCCGTGAACCTTCCTCTGCGATCATGTTGCGTGACCTTGACCATCCAGCGTGATCATCAATCTCTCGTAGGGGGGGGGGGAGGTTTGGACACGCATGGAAACTCCACCGCGATCAATGAAATGGATCTGGTGGTGCCACGCAGTTGGTTCAGACGCAGGATGGTCACGGTTGCGTTCCGGCAGACGCGGAGCGGAGGTGGTGGTTGGGGGGGTGGCACGCGCACTGGGAGTCGAACCCCCCCAACCCCCCCCCCCCCCCCAGTGTTTTCCGATAACCGAGCAACCATTAACGTGTGTCCCGGGAGCGTGCCCCCCCCCCGTCCCCATTGTCTACCCATGCTGAGCATCCGTTGCTGGGAAATGGACTCAAATCCTGCGTCACCGTGGTGGTGGTGATGATGGTGATAGTGGAGGAGGTTACGAGGGCGCAGAGGGAAAAGAAAGGAAAATGTAAAAAGAATTCCGGCAGGAGCAGATGCGTCGCGGCGGTGAACAGGCATCGCTCGGCACGCCGCATTAACATTCCCCCGTGAGGGGGGGGGGGTAGGGGAGGGGTGGAGGGGGATAATTAACACGAGACGAAGCTGGCTTTGGCGGTCCGCAGGAGTTTCATAAAAAAACTCAGACATGCTGGCTGCGTCGCACACGCGAAGGTGCAGATACGGGCGCACACAGACGCGCGCGATGAACGCTCGAACACACGCAGCAGCAGCAACAACCACTCGTGCCACGCTAGGTGCACCTTTGAGACCGCGCGAAACGTCGCGAAGGCCCGCTGGCAGGAAGGAGGTCACGGGACAGACCCAGAGGTGTTATGGGTTGAAACACACACGCACACACACAGCACACACGCACACACACAGCGCACACGCACACACACAGCGCACACGCACACAGATCCCCCGTATCGCCTGAACAGACTGTAGGGGAAAGTGCTTTAAGGAAGCACCTATAAAAGCTGGCACGGCGCACGAGGGGGTGGGTGGCCAGCACCACGCCCGGCCGCCTTTGTCTCCCCAGTAGCGTTGCACCAGGAACTCATTTGAGGCTGAGTCAACCGAGGGGAGGCCCAGGACCCGTTCAGATAATCGTCGCTTGTGTTTTTCCCGTGAGCGGGAATCGAACCCTGGTCGCCGGGTTCGTAGCGCAGCGCGCGAACCGCTGCACTACCACTCCCCACACACAAGACAAAGCTCCCCCGTGCAGCCTCTAACAGGATGTAAGTGCTGTTAGCCAGGACCTATGAAGGCCGGTACTGTGGCACACCAGGGGGTGGGGGGCTAGCTCCACGCGCGACCGCTTTTGTCTCCCCCAGCGCCGATGGTTAACACCACACACGTGGATATACAAATGCGCGCACACGAATAAACAGGCGTGTACACGTGAGCGTGAATGCACAAACACACTTGCACTTGTGAACAAAGATAGAGACCCCTCCTATATAGCATGTAATAAACTGTTGAGGAAAGTGCTGTCAGCCAGCACCTATGAAGGCCACACACATGTGAAACAAAGATCCCCCGTATAGTCTCAACAGACTGTTGGGGCAAGTGCACACACATTTACATGTATGCGAACACACACACACGCACGTAAAGACAAAGGCATGCAGCTTTGTCTTTAGCCAGCAGGTCAAGGGTGAGTTGGAGCATCTGTTGTGTACATGCCTGCGTCGCTGCCCATTCGACTGGTTTATTTGTGTTACGCAAATATGTCCAACTCTAAGTATGCGTTTGCATAGTTCGTTCAACGTTGGGGTGATTCTCGTGTCCATCACCGGTACTGAGCCTTCGATTGCAATGCCACATTGCGTGCGAAATCACCAGTCTCTCCATAGGACGTCAACAAAAGTGATAATAGATGGCCATTGTCATTCATATGCATATGTAATGACAGTAGAGTCAGCCTACAGTGCGAATGGGCTAGTGGCCACGGGAGGTAGTGACAGGGGAGTCAGCCTGCAGTGTGAATGGGATAGTGGCTACGGGAGGTAATGACAGGGGAGTCAGCCTGCAATGCATAGGGACTAGTGGCCACGGGAGGTAATGACAGGGGAGTCAGCCGAATGTACTAGTGGCAAAAAGGGTAAAACCTATTATTTTTCATACATGGATTATGTAACGTTTTCCAATGTACGGTTGTCTTCAGAAGTATTCCATCAATGGTGAGTAAGCCGATGGGAGCTGTCAGTGCATTTCCACATCGTATCTGCATATACTTAGCAGACCTTTGATCAATTTGTTCGGTTTTAATAAGCTAATTCCCTAACAGGAACATAAGTTTATCCAACTGAACGCTTACATTGTATCATCTTTACCAGAGTTATCATGCGGACAGGCGAACAGAGGTCGTGCATACATGTTTTTAACCACAGATGGAAACCGTTAGAAAAAGTAAATATACATTCTAGGTGTGGTTACGAGTACAGTTTTACCCTTGGGTTTGATTATGATTCATGAAGGTCATGGAAGGATGGGAGTGTTAGTAGGTAATTGTGTTAAGATGTGCCCTGGGGAAACCGGCAGGCTGGCGATTGAGATTTAATTTTCGAAGCTATCAGGGACAAATCCTCACCGACGTTTATAAACGTCCTTCGGAGGCTGTAATTCATTTTCCTGAGATTGTTTTTTTTCTGGGCCAAAATATCACGGGGTCAAGGTCGGTGACCCCCTCGGTGCTGTGGGCAGGCAGGCAGAAGATGGCAATGGCAACGAAGGAGAGAAGCGTTCTATCGCACGCTGTCTCGTGCAGCGTCTCTCAACTCCGGTCCACGCGGGCCACCTCATGGCCACAGCCCATGAAGGGTTTTCTGAGGCCGGGTGAAAATTTCCGGATGATGCCCCCCCCCCCCCCTTGGACCTGAAGCTGGGGATAAACTGCCCCCTCTACCCTCACTCTGCAGTCCGGTTCTAGCGGCCCACCACTTCGTGATAATCAATTTGTCATATTCGTATGTGAATTAAGCCACTTGCACAATTCCTAAACCCGATGATTGGTAATCAAGGAAAGAAGCGGAGTTGAGAAGCACTGCTTTGGTGCGTGTGTCTTGCCTGTGGCAATTCGAGGAATAATCGCGATACAATGTGTAGATGTACACTGCTGATGAGACACTGGATGTCGAAACTAGTCCAGAGCTTGCTTATGCTGAATCGACACTGCTGAAATGTTGCACTCCCTGAAGTCTGTGGAGCAATGGGTTGTGTATGTGAACACAGCTTCTGGTGACTGCAGTGGTCAAGTGACCCCATTACATACAACATCTACAACTCTATTCCTACACACGCGAATCAAGGTGTGCCATGGCCCTTACAATCAGTATTATGAATCTATGCCTAGTTACATGACTAGTACTGTGCTTATGTAAGTTAACACACAACCATGGCAGTAATAACTTAGCCTAGATAACGACTCGATATGATAATGTACACGCATTTATCGAAATCTGCTGCCTAATTTATAACGACGGCCGCGACCGCTGAGTTTGCGTACATCCTTACACGCGGTCGCTCTTATTCTATCGCATCAGATCACATTTGTAAGTGTCTGTTGATTGCACTTAGAGGGCCCCTTCTTGTAAGCGCAATTAACATTTATTGGCGTGAGGGTGATTACACTTAGAGCAAGGGTCCCATTAAATTGAAGTGCTGTGCACTCATGCCCAATCCCATGAGCGTAGACTTAGTGTATTAACAGCTGGGTTGTCGTTGTTGTATGTGGCGTTTGAAGTGTTCTCTCTTTTGTTATCACAATTCTCTTCCTCACAAACAAACAAAAAAACCCACAAACAAATGAATGCGTTGGACAGATGACAATCCAAAGCATGGCCCTCTGGGAATGAGTCTTGAGACTCAGGAAGGTCAAAGTACCAAACGCTGAAGCTCCTCCTTGAAAAACTCTTCAAACTCAATGATGCCAAATATTATTCAACATATTTACCTGTTTTTATGTTGCAAAGGTGAGGCCCACTGAGCTATGTAGCTCGTTTTTCAGACGTGACATGGCCACAAATGATAGCTCAACGAAGCGGCTTATCACGTGGAAACTTATAGCAGCCAAATGTGGGGAGAGAGAATACGCACACTTCAAATATATAAAAGGGATCAGGGTTAGGATCGAAAGCACGACCGACCACCTTTATACCAGCCGAGGTGTTTAACATCTAACCCTCCTGAAAATACAAATAAAGTGCTGTTATTAAAAATGTCAACGCGGACTTTGCTACACAGCCTCTCGATCTGGCGTCTCGCTCGGAGCCAGAGGGTGGCAAGCGACGGTGAAGGAATCACGGCCCGGCACCTGGAGCAAAGCCGCCTGCCCCCCCCCCCCACGCTGCCATCACTCGCCACGCTCCACCAGAATCCTCCTCCTTTGTGTCCAAAACAAACCGCCGGCGGCCGCCCCGCAGAGGCCGTCCGCGCTCACAAAGCCACGGCGGCAGATGCTGTGCCTCCCTCCTTCGGGCGAATGCTTTCACCGTCCTTTGTTTTTGAGAACCGCGGTGTCGAACAATTGCACTCGCACGCTTATACTCTCACCCCCCCTCCCTCTCCACCCATTTGCTCCTTTCTCTCCCTCTGTCTCACCCCCCCTCTCCCCCTAACCACCACCACCACCACCACGGCCACCGCCCTCGGTCACACAAAGAGAGGCGTCGCGTTAGTTGAGGGTCGGCTGCGCGTGGCCACTGCCTGTTGCTGAGCAGATGGCCGCCTGCCCGCACGGCCGACCCTTTTGTGTGGCCGGGCATTCTAAAGAGCCGCCGTTCCCTCTCGCCGCCGTCGGGCACTCACGAAGGCGCCAGTTGTGGCTTTCACCGAGTCGCCTCGGTCTCGCCTCGGTTTTTTTAAATTTCTGCCCAAATAAAGAGCCGTCGTTTATTGTAGAGCAGCGCAGGGCGAGTGGCGCGCTGCTGGGACGAGCTCACGAATCTGCCCGCTCTGTGTTTAGCGCAGTGGTTCTTTTTTATTGCAACTGGTGGCCCTTAGTGAAGCCCCTAATGACGATACAATTTTTTTTTTTAAACACCGCAAATCTTAATTTTGGAGCTTTCGTGACTGCAGGAATTATTCTTTGGTTCTTTCGGTTAAGTCGCGTCTAAAAATAAAATAATAAATTAAAATAATAGCGACGTTTCGATTGCAACACAAGCAATCATCACACATATCGGCACAGAGATATGTGTCCTCTCTCTGTGTGTCCTTGTGATGTCTGTCTGCTTGTATGTCTGTCTATAGTTTTCTAGTTAGATTTTTATTGCTATTTCTTTTATGCCTGATGATGATTGCTTGTGTTGCAATCGAAACGTCGCTATTATTTTAATTTATTATTTTATTTTTAGACGTGACTTAACCGAAAGAACCAAAGAATAACACCGCAAATTCTGCTGATGTCAAACCCCAACGGTTTCGAATGGTGTGGCGGCCCTCACACTGATGATGTCTTATCGGCCAAGTGCCCCCCCCCCCCACTCTGAAGATGAGTGAAGAGCACTGTTGTAGGAGAGGGGAGTCGTGAGTGTTGTGTTGCATCCGTCGGCCCACGTGTCGCTCGCTCGCTTGCTCGCTCCCAGGGAAACGCGCCGTGGCGTTGCCAGCTGGGAATTGGGACTTGGAGCAATGAATGTGACGATGGCGCTTTGAGTGGCACATTTGTGCCGGAAAGGCACCACGTGATCATTGTTATTTTTACGCACGCCACGAGGTACTCATTTAAAGGGCTTAGTTTGACTCGGGAAGGCCTTACATTCAGATATCACTCGCTACTGATTGATAGTCATGGCCGGGTATCACGATCAAACACACGCACGTCCGTACGTACAGATATAAACACGTACTGTACTACAACAACAACAACCACGCCGACATTCCCAACTACGGAGGTGAGATCACCTTCGCGCTTGCAGGTGATCGGGACAAGCCCCGGGTGTTATGGGTTAACTTTTTAAGACGACTGCCAGATGCACCGTCACCAAAAGAATAAGACAGATCCCCCGTATAGCCCTTGACAGACTGTTGTAGCAAATGCTGTTAGCTAGCACATATAGGCCGGGATGGCACACGAGGGGGTGGGTGGCCACCACCATGCTGTTGTTTCATAGTCACCAGGCACAGTGATAATTTAAGTCTGAGTCGACCTCGGGGACGGCCCAGGACTGACAAAGACAAAGATCCCGCATATAGCCTCAACAGACTATTGGGGCAAGTGCTGTTAGCGAGCACCTATGAAGACTGGCATGGCACACGAGGGGGTGGGTGGCCAGCACCACACCCGGCCGCCTTTGTCTCCCCAGTGGCGATGTTTACACACCGCACCAGATACTCATTTGAGGCTGAGTCGACCTAGGGGAGGTCCTGGACCAGTTAAGGTAATCGTCACCGGTGTTGGCCATGAGCAGAAATCAAACTCAGGCCACCGGGTTCGTAGCGCAGCGTGCTGTCCGCTATGCTACCGCTACCCCCACCCCCCACAGCACTGACCAACAATAACAACAGCAACCGCGGTGACGTCACCACGGCGCTTGTGCCAGGCTACGTGCACTTTAAGGACTAACCACGCGCGCACACAAACACACACGCTACACTCACCAGAGCACTTGACTCCCTGGGCAATGAGCCCCCACATGAAGTTGGCGCAGTACTCGCACCAGTGGGGGCCCCGGAATGTGTGGACCTGCGCGAGACACAACACAGCACAACAACGCAACGCTGATTTGTATACATATATGAGATTGTAAGAAAATTACTTTTGAATGTACAGCACTTTATCGTCAGTCCGCTGCTGGACGAAGGGCTCCCACATTGTGGTAGGTTTGCATATCCTTGGCATGCATCTCAAGATGCCGTCCCCAGACAACGGTGGGACATGGGTGTCCTGGGGTAAGGAAGCATGTGCACGTTTTTGGTTTATAGAGGAGTATTGAGAATTGGTCGAAGATAGATAAAAAAGAGCAAGGTCCTGAGCCTGTACTTGAATAGAGAGTCAACGGCATGGATGGCTGGGGGAAGGGGCGATTCAGACTGGGGGGCCAGCGGAGGAGAAGGAGCGACCTCCCGGCGAGCGAAGCTTGGAGATTGAGAGAGACGTCGCAGGGATCAACACATGGATGGGGTTGAAGGAGGCAAGGCTTCGCGTTACATCACAGCGAAGGCAATCATAGGATAATGGAGAATTGCCGTGGCTTGCGGCCATCGCTTTTGTGGGGCATATTTCGCCGCGGCAAAGATCACTCCGAGCTCGGGGCATCTCTGGCTCATCCTGAGATAGCGCTGACTGCTCAGGGTCAGGTTTCAGAGTTTGCGAGGGCTGGGCCTTCACCACCACTCGGTCTGTGTGGATGAGTTAATGGGAAAGAAGGGCCTCAAGGTCTCAGTATAGAGAGAGGACAACAAGTGGAATTTGTTACGTTCAGAATTGAATTGATTATATAGATAATTCGATTTTTTTAAATATAAATCTCAAAGTCCAATTTGGAGATAATGATAATTGTGCCATACTCTTAGGTTTTTTCGGTAAAGTCACGTAGGTAAAAATAAATAAAACAAAAAATTATTGAAATAATAATATTAATTTATATTATTATTTCTATTGTTTAAATTTTTATTATTTATTTTTACCTACGTGACTTTACCGAAAAAACCTAAGAGTATGAATCCTTGCAGTCACGAAAGCTTCAAATCTAGAATGATTGTACAATTGTTGCCATCGCGGTGATCATCGCCGCCGTCTCCATCATCGTCATCACCATCATCCAATTTCCAACATTCAAAGAATTTGGCGCCATGATAGCGGCACGCAATTCCCTCCGCACCTTGCGCACTTCATCGGAATCTCTCACATCTGTGCAATTTAACGGACACTAACTGGCTGGACGGCGACGCGCCTGCGCACAGCGCCATCAGCGGCAGAGGCTCGAACGTGCCAACCTCCGGGACCACTCGGAGGCGTCCAAAACGCGGCGCGATATCTTTCAGCCAAAATCCGCCGCAGCACGACTCGCCGAACGTGGCGCGTCCCTCTGCCACGAGCGATGAGTCATCGCGGACACCGAAAGTCTCGGAGGTGGCGCAGCTTGCGCTGTGCGCTCCCCCCTGCCGCCCCCCACACCACGGAGCGTGCGTGACGCCGTGCCCACCGCCGAGTTGAGCCAGCCAGCGCGCGTCCGCCCTGCGGTAGACATCGCGGCGTTGCGTGGCTCCAGATCACTCTCGCGTGGGTAGGGGCGCCATAGATGCGGAACGGACTCCGCTGGCAGCAGCCCGCAAGAGTGCCTCTCGGGGTATTTTTGGCCTACTCTTCCGCGCTGGCCAGATGTCTTGGCAGAGGTGCGAGCACCCGCAGTTGACCCCCCCCCCCCCCCCGTACACGACCTGACGTTCTGCTATGGCGCACTCATTTAGACTGGTGGATGGACAGAGGCGTGGGGGTTTTAGGAAAATTGTGCGTTTTTTTTATTTCAACTGCTGCACGGGGAGATGGACTTGGATCCGGTGACCTCTAAGATTTCAAGTCCAATGCACTGACCGTCAACCCCACGGCAGATGCACCGCGCGTGCTCATGTGCTGATTTGAGACAGATCCCTACACCGCGCCTCTCTTCCTCCCCGCTGAAATCCTCCTCGTGGTTTTTTTGGTCTCCCAGCACGAGCAGTGAGCCGGAATTACGTTTCCATAACAGCTGAGCAAACGTAGCGGGGGTAGGGGGGCAGGGAGTGCCTGTCCTGAAAAAGGCGTCTCACCCATCGTCGTGGCCCTTGGCGTCGTTTTAAAAATACGCACCTTGGGGTCAACTGGGCACGAGCGTCGTAAATGTACGCGCGTACGTTGACCTTCTTTCGCACCGTACGTAGCCAACCGTGTGCTGATCGGAAGGGGGCAGTGAGCACAGCATCCATCAACACTTTGGCAAGATCAGCCTCCTAGGATATTGTTTCATAATTACTTCGTAATTCCCGGGGTTTAATGAGTTTTCGATGAGTGGTATTTTCTCGTTGACACTTTCAATGATAATTTTCGGTCAAATGTTTGTGTTGTGTTTCGGGCAATGCTACAAACATGTCACGCCAGTTGTGACAGAAGCGAGGAGAGAGAGATTGTAGTCCTGCCAAAGTATTGATGGATGTTGTGCTCACCGCTCTTGCACGTACACGATCGTTATACGTTTTTTTATACGTATAAATTGAATGTCTGCTTGTGTTTTGCTGTGATTGACACAAATTGGTCGTGAAATTGTGCTTTGACGTTGAGGAAATGTGACGCCAGAGGTGGCTCACAGGTCACAGCACTGAGCCAGGAGCGCTCAGGACCTGGATTCAACCCAGGGCAGGCACCCGTGATGGAACCAGCCTCTCAAGTGCGACGAGTTCAATTAGTTGTCACTTAATTGTGCTAAATCCCAGCTCGGACACATTAAAACAGTTTGGTTTGACTGACGTGCGTCGAACACTGTGCAGAGCCTTCAGAGCTGTGCCCTGAGTGTGGATGAAGAAGCCTTGTGAAGTGACCTCAGAAGTAGTTCTGTAATGACATCTTTCGGTGGGGCCGTTCTCTGACACAGGACGATGTGCTACTACTCTTTGTTTTTTTCGGTAAAGTCACGTAGGTGAAAACTAAATAAAATAAAAAATAAAACAGCTAAATTAAATCACGACGTTTCGGAAGCAACACAAGCATCCGTCATCATTGTGTTGCTTCCGAAACGTCGTGATTTTTTTTTCACCTACGTGACTTTACCAAAAAAAAAAACAAAGAGTATGATGGATCCTTGCAGTCACGAAAACTTAAAATCTAGAATTAATGCGCTGCTGGCTGCAGGGTGCTTAGTGGAAGCGTCGGCGTTCCGTGACGCGACGCTGGTTCGCGCAATCGGAACTTCATTGAGGGAAAACAGGAGAGGGAGAAACAGGAAATGCGATGCCTGCCGTGTCGCACCTGTTCCATGACGTATCGAGACGCCGTTTAAACATCATCAGCCAGGCTCAATCCACTGCTGGATGGAGGCCTCTGCCCCAGCCACCGTGATGTAATATTCTGCCAGTCACCTGCACGTGAACTGATCGCGCACTGGAACACGGTGTGAGATGTAAACAAATCCTCTCGCTCTTAGATTGGGGTGGTGGTGGTGGTGCTGCAGAAGCCGTAGTAATTGTGATAAATGACCAATCATTGGGGGACCCTCCGCGGACAGTAGCTCGCGAGGGCTAAGATACTAAGATAACCCTGACACTGCTGTCTGGCGGGGTTATGCAATTATTCCATTCCCAAAGGCTGTCGCTGATGTCCGCAGAAATTAATGCTGCGAAATGCGCTCAGGAATACGCAGCGGTCGCCTAACGCCGCCCCGGTTTGATTTGGTTTGACGGTGGCACGCGCGATGGAGCTCAGCTGGGCCGTCTCTCTATTATCTATGACGCCGCTGTTTACGGGTACACGCGCGCGGAATGACAATTCGACTCAGCGTCATTTATTTGACCACAGAGAGCGGTGGGGGAATTGGGGGGAGTGGGGGGGAGGTTGCGAGTCTACAGGGATGCATCCTGTCTCTCAGCATTGTAGATCTGAACGTCCCAAACATCTCAAATTGGTTGCAATTTAGTAATTCCACACAACACTTTCTTAAATTACCTTCTGTGTGTGGGTGTTTTTTTTTTAAAGAGACGATGGGGCCTGAACAAGACGTTTCCACCTCTACAAAACACCGCTCTCCGCTTATTCAAATGCTAATAATTGATATTTACCGTGGCCATTGGTGTGAGTGATGGGTCTCCACGATCACATCGCTTTTCAGTGGCGAGCACTGCAGCCCCGCCGGACACCGCGGCGGTGAGAGCACGTGACTCACATCGAGCTTGCTCTCGATGTGAGCGTAACACACACACACACACAAAGCGCTGATGGAGATGAAGCCGTACGGCACTGGCAGCGGGTGTCGTGTTGGAGAAGCGCATTCGGATGTAATCTGTGCGCCGCCACGCGCCTCTGAGCCCGGGCATTGTTATGACGCCCGGCCAAAGGGAAGCTGATTGGAGCGCCGTGCATGCATCACGACGCATGGCTCCTGCGATGAGAAATCAACCGCCACGCACCGTGTGGTCTCGACAACGCAATACTGAACGTACACAGTATGACGGGGGTGGGGGGGTGAAGCACATTTTAGAAACGAGACTTCCGAAATAATCATGATAAACAACATCGAAATGTGACCGCAGAGAAAAAATCCTTAATCTGTACGGATGTGGAAGGCGCGCGAGCATTTACGTCGCATGAATTAGACTCCAGTGCCCCTCTTTGGTTATCCGCGGATTCATTGGATGAAGCTGCCGCCGCTATTGTGGGTGGCTCATCTTATCCGTCCAGCCGCAACGGAATAAAATATTGAATTTAGGCACTTTAGTTGAGACCCGCTTCGGGGTGAATCATCCGCAGGTAAATGTGAATAAAAAAGGGGTGAATGTTGACACCGCTTCCTTGCAGGTGATTCCATTTATTTTAAATCGAAACGTGGTTTACAAAAAGGATCCATCTTCGGACAATGGAATTTTCCAGTCGTCGATCGGAAGCACGGACAATTTGAGCATAGGAGCCTCTGATGACCTCCATCATCGCAGGATCGTGAGAGATGGTGGTGGTGGCTTTGGTTGGGGGGGGGGTAGACTTTCATCCAGCAGTTGATTACGACTGCTGCTGCTGTTGTTGATGATGATGCTGATCAGGGCCGTTGCCCTCCAGCGATTGTTATTGGAAGCCCTTGTCACCTGAACACCAGATCGGCCTTGGCCCGCGGGGCGTTTCAGGGGCAGGATGGGGGCGGTCTGAGGCGGTCCTCTGATCGTCCGTCTCAGGGGTCGTCGCTGTCGAGGCCCAGGTTGGGGGCTCCGCCAATTACAGCGTCATCCCATTAATCGTGGGCCACCTGCTCCCAGATGCGGCGGGTGCTGCTGCTGCCCTCTTGCCCCCATACCCTGAGGGTGCGTGGGGGGAGGATGAGGATGAGGGAGATGGCCGCGTTGATTTCCATTTGAAAGCGGTTGCGTCGAGAGTCGATGTCGTCTCTTCGTCAACCATAATTGTTCCTCGGTCACTCTCGACCCATGGCGATGTTCGTGCAAAAAAAAAAGCTGCGCCCCACCCACCTCGCCGACCATCCCACACCACCCCAGCTTTAACTTTTCTAAAATTATACACAGCGCTCGCCTCTGTTCCGTCTATCTAACTCGGCGCTTGCTTTGTGCGATTCGCTCTGGTCGCGACCGCTGCGAGGCGAGCGATTCTTTTGCGGGGAGGAATCTACAAAACGCCGTTGCTACGGCCGATGCAAGAGTGGTTTTGTGTCCCGTCTCACAATGTGGGGGCACTGTGTGTGTGCGTGTCCTGTGCGTAGAATTAAGAGGACGTTGCGAGAGGAAGACTCATGATCAGCCGTGCGCCTTTGCCAGCGAGCACGGGATTACTGTGTGGTCACTGTCCACGAGGGAGCGCACAACGAGACGTTTCACAGCCGAGAAGTGAACGTACCGCATTTGCAATGGGTTTTTTTTTGTATCTCAAGTGATATTAACAATAAATAAAGCTCCCTATTCTGCCGGATATCACTCAATGCATTGTGAATTCATCATCCACACACACACGCACGCACACATAGACTCAATCTTCATCACCGTCATAGTCGTCTACGATGGTCAATCCACTGCTGGATGAAGGTCCACACAAGCTGCCACCACCGCTCACCCATCCAGCGATGTTGCCGATCCGCCAAGCTCCCGCGCACGAGCTGTATCCCCGTCACTCTGTCTTGTCTACTCAGCAGACACCGTCCCGTTCCATTCCTTGGCTGCCACTTCGCTATTGCTCTTCATCGTGGACCACTCGCGCCTGCGAGCGACGTCTTCCTGCCCAAGCCCCAACTTACTTTGCCCCGAACAGTTCCGAATGCCGTCGACCAACACGCCACGCACTCGACAGGAACCACGACCCGCGGCATCGCGTGAAACCGGTTCCCCCGCGGCGAACACGCGAATTTAGAGGCGCGGCGTAGTTCTGGCAAAGACGAGAAACTAACAAAAAACAATTTTTTTAAAAAATCAATTTTACCCGGTAAGGCCTACTGAGCTCACCAGCTCTTTTTCAGAAGCGACCTGGCACTCACAAATGAGAGCTCAACTACAGTGGCTTATCATCATGTGGACATTTATATCAGTAGCCAAATCCTCTAAACGCGCGTTTCTAAAGAGACGGAGGGAGGGGGAGGGACACCCAAATCTCACCTTGAAGTTGTGCGACTTCTCATACTTGTGCAGGTGGTCGGGCGCGTCCCTGAGCAGAGCGGCTCTGCGCACCAGCGATCCGAGCTGTGAACAAGCGAATATCTTGAGCGGCTGCCAGAGGCTCAGCGAGGCCGGTCGCTGGACTCTGCGGGCTGTCAGGGCCGCCCCGCGGGCCCCGCCGCCCTGAGCGGCCGCGAGGTGGGGGGCGGCCGAGGCGGGGGGCCCCGTGCACTCCGACACGGGGCGTTGTGGCTTGCCCGCCGCCTCCCAGGGCTGGGCCGATGGCATCTTTTTACTCGAAATCTCAAAGCTGAGCGAACCCCAAAAACTATGTTTAAAAATAACGATTTATTTTTAGCACCCCCCCCCCCTCCACCGCCGATCTTGCTAAACTGTCATAATCTGACACTTCGGAATCAAGAGTCCACGTTGTCTTTTACTTCGAGTCGTGTTGAGGGTGACTGCTAAAGCGCCGTTCCCCGTCTATCTCTGGCACTGCCTGCTGCCGTCTGTGCAATTCTTTCTGTGGCGAAACTGAAGAGGCGGAGGCGACGGCGGTGATTCTCTCCCCCGCCCGCCCCGCTCGCTGCCTGTATAAGGGCAGTGGACACGCACGCGCGCACACGCAGACTCGCACGCGCGTACACGCAGACTCGCACACGCGCAGACTCGCACGCGCGCACACACAGACTCGCACACGCGCAGACTCGCACGCGCACAGACTCACGCACACACAGACTCGCACGCGCGCAGCGCTGTGCCGGGGCGATGGAGTGACAGCTGCTGCTGGCTACGGAGTGACAGCCTGACGGGAGCGAATGAGAGTGGGTCGCGACGCTCAATGCGAGCTGAATGAGCCACGCGTACGCCCCGCGACCCCGCGCCTCCCAATCCCCGATCAACGGTGGGAGGTCCTCAGGGCGGGGTTGCTCCTTGGTCGGTGAGAGGGGGGGGGGGGTCCAGTCGGACTGGCAGCTGTGGAGGCTGGCTATGACTAACTCTGTTAGTGTGCACACCACCCGATCTACATAATAATACTTATGGGCAGGGTTATGTTTCATCATCGAGATGAAATCATGTTAAGTCTGTTAGCCAGGGGTGGAATGATTCACACATCTCCCGCCGCACAGTCCCCTGCAATTCAATGAATTGTCGCGATTTTATTTTCGTTGTTTTGTTTTCGCAATGTTTTTGTAACACTCTGGAGAAAAGGGTAGTTGTCATAAGCACATCACGTTCAAAGTACAAATCTAAAAACAGTTATTTGTATACATGCGATGCATCTATTGTGAGCTATCACGGTGGTGAGATGTTAACTACCTCGCCTGGTACACAAGAGGTCGTGGGTTCGATCCCGACCCTGACGCCTGTATATTTAGAGTTTGCGTGTCTCTCTTCGGGTCCTCCGGTTTTTCTCTCCATATTTAGAATCAACATCACGCGTTTAGAGTATTTGGCTGCAATACATTTCCACATGATAAGCTACTTCGTTGAGCTATCATTTGTGGCCAGGTCGTTTCTGAAAAGAGCTACATAGCTCAATGGGCCTTACCTGGTAAAATAAAAACAAATGTTTAGTTTAGTTGGTATATTTATCCAATTCTTTTTTGTTAGTATGTTTTTTTAAAGAGGTAACTGGGGTAGAGCGGTGGTGCCGTGGTCAGCACAATGTACTACGAGCCATGCTTCCTGAGATTGATTCCTGGTCACCGTTGACCTCAATGGCGAGTGAAATCTGAACCAGCCCTGGGTATCACCCCACCTCACAAACGTGCACTGACCATGGTGGTGAAGTATGGTCAAATAAGCCCCAAAACCCGCACGAGCTTTTCGAGAAGTGGATTGACACAGCGCTTAAAATGATAAATAAAAAAATTATGAAAGGGAAATTGCAGTGTTGTTATATGTAAGTCCTTTTTAGAATAAAACATTCGTATCTAATTTATTTGCGATTAAGTATTCTGAAAGAGGACACCTTTTGGGCCAAAGTGCCACAGGGAAAACAAACAAACGAGGCTCGCGGATTTTTAAAATAACGATGGCAAATACCGTGGAGGTGACTTACTGAGCCGCCAATTAAGGACGCCGGTTGTAATGTTGCATCCATGATGCTGCGCCTAACCTGACGCGAGATCGCTGCACTTTAAATGCTCGCTGTATTGGGTTGTGTAGAGAACAACGCCTTTTACCTCCACGCAATTGGCCTCCTTAAGACGCGAACTCCATCATCTGGCCTCTAATCGGATGTAATCCAGCCATGACGCGCGCGTCAACGTGCTGACTAAGCACGGGGGACATTAATCGGGCACGCGTTGAATGCCAACGAGCTCATCGCATTATTTATTCAGGGCTGAATTAACATGGGTGGCTAAATACTCGCAGCGGCGAATTAGCGGGCAGCGCCCAGTTGAAACCCCGCCACGGCCTCTGGCTGGATGCTCCGCATTGAGCCGTTACAAGTGAGCGCGCAACGCGGCGAGACGAGCCGAGAGCAGTCGGCCGTCGTGTCCCGAAGCGCGATTTAATGATCGTGAGCCACGCTCAATCCGGATGAAGGCCTCCCCCCCCCCCAAGCCTTTCGCCATCCCTCCTCACAAGTGCTGCGATGTAAACATTGTAATAGTAGCAGCTGCACGCGACTGTGATCCCATCCCTCCGCCTCCATGGTCGGATATGTCGATGGGATCTGTGTTCAAGAGCGCCTGTAACTGCAAATTAGTATCGTTTGTGATTGTAGTTATACATGTCTACTGATTTACAGTCCCCTTGCTGGATGAAGGGCTTCCCCGTGCTGGGTTGATAACGGGAATTGTTCGACCATACCTCACCATGCCGGGCAGTGCGGGTTGATGAACGGTTGATGGGGGGGGTGGGCGATTAATTATTCTGAAAGAGGACACCTTTTTGGCCAAAGTTCCACAGAGAAAACAAACGAGGCGCGCGGATACTTAAAATAACGATGGCGAATACTGTGCCTGTAACTTGCTGAGCCGCCAATTAAGGACGCCGGTTGTAATGTTTGTATCCATGATGCTGCGCTTAACCTAAGTCGATGACGCGAAATCGCTGGACTTTGGATGCTCGTTGCGTTGGGTTGTGGAGTCTACAACGCCTTTTACCTCCACGCAATTGGCCTCCTTAAGACGCGGACTCCATCAGCTGGCCTCTAATCGGATGTCATCCAGCCGTGGCGTTGTGACATCACTCCGTTAGCTGTGGCCAGGAATTTAACTTTGCTCACTAGGTGCATAGTCCAGTGCGCGAACCGCTAAACTGCCACCCATCAGTATTTTATATTATTATTTATTTTATATAACCAAAAATATGACCTTCATACCGTAAAACATGAATAATTTATTAATTATTTTCTTCAATACTTAGTAGGGCCATTGACCAGCATGGTGAAGCATGGTCAAAATATTCCTCAAAACCCACACGGCGCGGGGAGGTCCTCATCCACCTGTGGATTGACAACAATCCACGGGTGGATGAGGATTGACAGTATGCAGAAACACTCTTGAACACAGCAACATGAGTTTGATTCCCCTCCACGGAAACCATCACTGGCCGAATGAAATCTGATCTGACCCCAGGGTCCTGGGTTCACCTGCGAGCATTAGCCGGCGTGGTGTGTTGAGGCTTTTACCGAGCAGTGGATTGACAACGGGCTGAAATGTACAATTATTGTTGTTGTATATTATACATTTACATTGAGGAATATTGTGTTTCGCAAATTATCCACGGTATTAAATTGTATTGGAAATACACGCACGTAAGTGCATTATTCCGAATGCTTTCACGGCCAAATCAGATTTCAGAAGCGGAGCAGGGGTCGTTTATTTATTTATTTTCGCGTTTATTATTCGTAATGCATTTATCGTGTGTGCGGAAAATGTTGTGTCTCAGCCACACGATTAACCTTGCAGTGTCACCGTGTGACCTTGCTTCCCAGCGCATCCTGGCCACGCGCATGAATTAGACACGGCGAACAACCACCCGCGCAATAACATCCACCACACTGATTTATAAAAAAAAAGATATATATAAATGTAAAAACGCATCTGTTGATAACAGCGTTTATATGCCCTGAACTACTTTTATTTTAACAGGTAAGGCCCATTACTGATGTAAAAAGCGCTTTTCCAGAAGCGACCAGGCCACAAATGATAGCTCACCCAAGTGGCCGATCGCGGCGTGGAAATGTATAGCAGGCAAATACAGTGAGCACGCGTTTTTAAATTCGGAGGGAAAAACCCGGAGGACCCGGAGAAAAAGCAAGAGAATGTAAGAGGCGACGTTTCGGGTATTGGCCCTTCTTCACAGTGTACATAGGCCATAGGGATTGAGTAGGCCTCCCTGTGTGCTCTGAAGAAAGGCCATTTGCCTGAAACGTCACGCCACCTCATGTATTTGTTGACTTGTTGGGCTACACGGTGTTATTGACGAATGTCTTGCTGTATTTGTTGTTGTTATTGCTGTTGTCTGCCCTTGTGCACCACTGCCAATGCAGCAGCAGCAGCAGCATGGGCAAATAATCTGCGTGCAAAAAAAAATCCTCTAACGTCTCATTAATTTCTGTAGCGGGGTGCGTATGATGAATGCGCGAGCGTCAACTGGAAAATTACGTCAACGCTTTTATTATTCGCGTGTAATGCAACACAGTTGCCTGCCCGCCCGCCCACACGACGGCGAATTTAATCTGCGTCCACATTCACCTTGATTGAATGAGACGCCTCCATAACTCATCGCTCGCCATAATATGACACGTTTGGCTGTATTGTAAACGCGGTGCGGTAATAATGTCTATCTATCCTTCCCAATACCCGTCAGCAGAGAAACTCAACACACTTGTCAATAACATTTCCCTAGGAGGATGTTACGTATCGGCAGCATTTGATCCGTGGTTCTTCTTTATAGCAGAGCGATAGGGAGTCCAGAGAGATTGAGTGAATTACTAACTATTTTTTATTTTACCAGGTAAGGCCCACCGAGCTACGTAGATCTTTTTAAGAAGCGACCTGGCCACAATGAATAGCTCAACGTAGTGGCTGAACGTGTGGACATTTATAGCAGCCAAACACTTTGAACGCTAAATACCCAAAATGATCGTTGGAGACTACTGTACAATACTCCTCCACACCGTGGGACCCTGATGGATAAACAGTCCCATATGTCATGGAAACATCTGCCAACAACCGGTCTACAAGACGTAGCAGAGGGTTACAGCGCCACCACGATGCGTTTCTCTCCAGATATCTCTTTTAATGCGACGGAGCGGCGGTGCAGCGCTAAGCTCAATGTTGCAGCGGTGAGCGCACCGCGCTACGGAATCCCCGTCACCTGAGTTCGATTCCCGGCCACGGACAACGTCATCGGCGGGTGACACGCGACCCCGCACCAAGGTGTTGTGTTCACTTCACCGATCCACGCTGACCAGCGTTTTGTGAAGTATGGTCAAACAACCAGCAGTGGAGAGGCCTTGGCCCAGCGGTGGATTGAGACAGTGGCGATTGTGACAGTGTATAATGCGCATCTTAAACATTTGTTGCTGTTGTTGTTGACATTTGTCGTTGTTGTTGTTGTTGTCGAGCGGTGGCTAACGCGGCACCGCAGAGCCGTGCTCGCTGTTGGAATGTCAATGAGCGCCACTCGCGCGCGCCCCGTTACTCCCCGGGTACAGCCGCTGCACCCCCCCCCCCCACCTCGTGATGCGCCCACGTGCGGAATGAGCAAGCGTAGCCTGGGCCCACTAGGGAATGCCCCCTGCACCCCTGCACAGCGCGCGGCCTGACTTGGGCAGGGGTGGGGGGGGGTGGCAGCTGCTCTCTGTGCAATACTCGAAGCGGCGGCTTTTGGCTGACCATCGAACAAAGACGGTGTGGTAGCTGCATCGCGCGCGCGTTCATGTGCGCTTCTGCGGCCGTCTGGAACGCTCTTCCTTACGAGTTTTAGGAAGCCATTGGAGCTATGCACTTTTAAATGCTAGATTGAAAACTCGTTTCTTTAGAACGGCTTTTTGTGTTTAGTTCGTTGTTCTTCACCCGCACCTCCGATTAACACGATCGGCTACGTACGGTGTGAAAGAAGTTCAACGTGCACACAGTACAGGGTTAGATAGAGGTAAAGGCGCAGGCCTGTAACGTCTCGCCGACTCATCCACGTTGGCCGGACGTCTTGGAGGAAGTCGGATGTACCGACACGTTAGCCCACCACGCACGACCTGCCGATCGACTCACTGCGGCGTAGAAATGAACACTTCAAACTCCGTATAAATATGTCAGCAACATTATCGCTGTACACTCGAAATGACCTCTCTTGTATCTGTGTCGAACTTCTTTCGCACCGTACGTAGCCAACCGTACTAATCAGAGGGGGCGAAAGAAGCTCAACGTACATGTATTAAAGAGAGCTGATTTGAATCATACAGCGATAAGGATGCTGACGTGTGTGTACGGAGTTTTGAGTGTTGCCCTGCATATATTGGGTTAAGAAGCCACGCGTGACTGATGAGACTGCATTTCGAGCCGATTTAAAGTGGCATCATTTGAACAGTTTCCAATTGGAAACATTAGTCTGTAAGGCCCATGGGCTGATGGGATAAATATTTGATATTTTCAGCTGTTAAACAGAGGCATTTCCTGATTATGTTACGCATATTGCAGTCATCCACTGGAGCAGCCACGCAGCCCTTTTGTCAATCCACTGTCAGATGAACGCCTCCCTGTGGTATGTAGGTCATGGAGGTTCTCTGTCCATAATTGGCCACGCTGGTCAGTGCTGGTTGGTGAAGGAAGGCCTGGACCCATTGATATTAGCCGTGGTCGGGAATTGAACTCGGGTGACCTGGTCGCTGGGTTCATAGCACCACCAAAAAAGACCCCAATCTCACTCACGTCATCTTCGGCGCGCGTGACACTCGGCCAGATCCCTCGCCTGCCTCCGCTACCTCCACTGCCTTCTCATCGGCAGCAGGGCCAGCTGCAATATCGCGTGTTGCCTGTGCCACCACCACGCCTCTACTCTCGCCCTCCCCACCCCTCGTATCTCTCTTCGCTCTCGCTGAACCACAGCTCCACTCGGGCTCACAGTGGAACTCTCCAAATCAGCAGCAGCAGCAGTGCGACTTGCAAGCGCTTCCTCCTCCTCCTCTCGACAGCAAGGACCAGGACATTGATCACTACCGGGCGTCGTTTCTCCGTGGCAGCCGCCGCCGTCTGGAACGCAGCCATCGTCCCGTTGCCCATTCATAGCAGCAGCGTTCAATCTACACAGACTTTTAAGAGACACTTAAAGGTCCCACGTCCTTTGCCAGATCTCCAGCAACTTTGCGCTTTGCTCAGCACCGCAGAGTCACGGTAATTTATGTCCGTGAAATATTGTCTTGTAAGTTGTATTATTATTACTACCACTCCACGCCAATGTATGATGTAGCGGCACGCAAAATACGCATGCCAAGATGGGATAAATTGAGGCCACGTTGCATCATGGTGAACGCCTACGTGTAAGTCTCCAAGAAGCCCTCTATTTGTAATGGCTTTGCTGTAGCCAGAACGGTGAACAATTATACAAGCCATATTCTGCATTGTATGTGTTTTACTCTTCATATTCAACAACGCAAATATAGGAAGACAGTATAATTGTACAAGGAAGTGGTGTAGCTGGAACAAACGATCGGCTCCAAAGGGGACTCTCGTTCTGATCTAATGCAGGAGAGAGAAGCAGAGGATAGAGAAAAGAGGACACGAGTAAAGATACTTTAGAGTGCATTAAAATATATTCATTCATATATTCGTGTCCGGACTAAAACCGTCAACCCACCGCATCGGCGAACCTGGTTTTAATCGCCGTTGGCTGTTGAGTAAAGATGCTCGAAATCACTCACACCCCTGCCCACAAAGCTGGGAGATAAACCTCGCGCTAAAATGACTCACACCCGTGCCCTGCGAGCCAAGACGCTCCCTTCACGGCAGAGCCACTTGTCCACGACAAATCATAGAACTGTTGCCATTCATGGCCACGTTTCAATTCAAGAACCGATTTTTTTTAAACTTTAATGAATGTAGCGGCCACTAGCGGTTGCAGTGGTCACGTGAATCCATCACGTGCAACATAAGCCGAGTACAAAATAATAGATACTTCCACATGTGACTTGAGAATCAATATTATCTAATGAATCGATGCAATGTCCCACCCCTACTGTCTCGGTATGAACCCATGGTCTCAGCGGGGTTGGCTTAATGCGACGTCGTGGCCATTAAGAACCACCCAGCCTGCTCGATAAGTCACTCATGACAAGGAATTAAACATCCTAATGCAGGACCCTCCTGGAGACAAAAACTAGTCTGGAGACTCAGCGAGACTTTAATGGGTCGACGGCATTATTATTATTATGAGATGATCTACAATTATAGTAGTAGCGTGGTGGCTTTTTGGTGCATCCACTGCCGGATGAGAGCCTCCACACAAGCAAACTTCACCGCGCTGTTCAGAGCTGGCTGATGAACCGGCGGAGGGGCAGGGAACCTTGTTTTATTTTGATTTATTATTTTATTTTTAGACGTGACTTAACCGAAAAGAACCAAAGAAGGGCAGGGAACCGTTCGGATATCACTCGCCACCGATGTCAGACTTGGTCGGGAATCAAATTCATTTCTCCCAGGTCTCCTTGGTTTGACGACGTTAAATCTCATGGTCACAATGTACACACCATAACCACGGTGGCTATGAGATGTTAACTCTCTCGCCTGGTGTACAGGAGGTCGTGGGGTCTATCCCGAGCCTGACGCCTGCTGTATATTTGGAGTTTGAATGTCCTTCCCATTGATTATTTTCTCGGGTCGTCCGGTTTTACCCTCCACATTTATAAACATGCGTTTAGAGTAGTTGGCTTCCATACATTTCCACGCGACTAACCACTTCGTTGAGCTATCATATACGTGGCCAGGTCGCTTCTGACAAAAAGAACCATGTAGCTCAGTGAGTCCTTACATGGTCAAATTAAACAAACATTGTTTAGTTTATATAAATACAACCGTTGTGAGCGAGAGGAGAACAAGCCGCTGACTTTTCTCTGCTGTTCCGTGAGCACATTCACTCCCGAGCCACGCTGCCGCTCACGATACCCATTAGCAACGGAGCAATATTGCCGATTGCTTTCCGAACCCCTTGGCAAACTGCAAAGACGTGGGCCGAACCAATTTCATTATTGGAGTCCTTTGTGCTCCTAATTGAAGGGCGGTGCAGTGAAGCCTCGTCATTACCCCTCATTACACTGATGAGCTGTCCCATGTAATGCATGTTAATGCACGGGGGACATCCATTTCACCTTCTTCAAAGCTGCCTTCCGCCCTCGATGGCTCTTCGCTTTCTCGTTTTGTGTCCGACCGTAAGTGCTGCTTTTATCTCCACCCGCTCAATTTCGAGAAGGCCTTCCTGTTAAGTCGTTGGCTCAAGGCAGTGGCGCAAGCTCTCTGGGGTGCAGGCGGTGCGACTGCCTGGCTCGGAGCACATCCCACGGTGTGCCCCCCCCCCCCAAAGCGCGGGGCCCAGGGCGATTGCCCCGATTCACCGTCTACCCTTGAGACGGCTTTGCGTGCAGGCCAGGGAGCTACAAAGATAGGTGTCGGGAGGGGGAGGGGGGATTGGACTGATCCAGGGGTCCTATTTAATTCCTTGCACCGGGGCCCATGCCCACCACGCACATGGTTGGCTAGTCACGTGTGATCAGCACGGTTGTAAATGTTGTGGGTTTACTCTCCAACACACCGGTGTGCTGTACTAGCAACGAGTTGGTATGTTTTGTTTACCTGACAAACCTTAGTAATTGGCTTTGTCGGGCGGTGGCGGGTTTAACGACACATTTACATTTACGCGACCTAACCCAAAAGCCTCGATTATGGTCACGTACACGCACGCGAACTTCAGCGTCGAGTTCAAAGGTGCTGGGAACTTTGGAGCGATGTGTCGTGAGCCGGGTGGGTGGGGAGGTTGGGACATGCGGACGTCTGACACAAGGTGACGATTGCACCGTCAAATGGCCAAATAGGTTGCCGGACGACGACACGGGCGCATTGCGCTCTGAACGCGGGGAACACGCTTCGCCGTGCTCTCAGAGCAAGCGAGCGCACGCGAGATTTCGAACACATCGCGGGGCGTGAAGAGGGTCGGATATGTGAACGCCCGCAGATAAGTGACGGTCTCACGGTGCGCACATGGACGCATTGGCGGTAAACAGCGGTGGTGGGCGGTATTTGTAACAAAAAAAAAATTGAAGCTGCAAATGTTTCTCAACAATTATTTTTACGTTCCCGCAATTCGCACACCCTGGTTAGAAAACCTTGCGGCGAGGTGCGTCAAAATACATTCGCGTGACGTTGAAGCGGTCGAAAGACGAATGTTACGTGAGCAGTTGAACACGAAGCGTCTCAGTCTGTTGCCGTATCGCAGCACCCAGCCCGATGGCTCCGTGTTCCAGAGGCAGAGTTGACTCCTCGTGCCCTCGACGTGGTCGGAAGGTTCCTCGATTCAACGGACCCCAAATCAACTGCCAATGCTGAGCTTTGTTAGCAAATTCTTAGGTTTTTTCGGTAAAGTCACGTAGGTAAAAAATTAAAATTAATAAAAGTAAAATAAAAATAAAATTAAAATCACGACGTTTCGGAGGCAACACAAGCTTCCGCCTTCAGGTGGAACCGTCACAGCACGATAGCTGTATCAAGTGAATAAATTACATTTTTTACCTACATGACTTTACCGAAAAAACCTAAGAATATGAATCCTTGCAGTCACGAAAGCTTCAAATCTTTGTAAGCAAGTCTCAGTAGACCGAATAAGCCTTCGAATCCCGTCAACATTGGCGACAGTGTCAATTAAAGACTGATAAAACAGACTTGCTCACTCAAATTTTGACCTCAGACAGTTGTATGAGATAGCGGTGTGTTATGCTGCACCAGTGCACCGCCAATACGTCCAAATACTGCCTGCACTAATCGGGGCGGATATACGACGTTGCCAAGCGCTGCGAAGGAGATTTGGCCAAGCATCCTAAGTCGAGACCCTGAGACTCCCCCAATGACCGTATTTGTCCCTATCCGAAAGCGACTTCCCAGAGAAGTAAAGGATGCACACCCCTCACTAATACGGGGGACGCACATTTGGGTCGCACGCCTGGACGCCGAGCGGATTCGAAGAGGCACCGTCCCACAAACGTTCGCTCTAAAACACTCCGAGGGATGGGAGGGAGTGTGGGTCTTTAAAGCCCAGAGAATACGTTAAATGACTGTCTTCCTTTCCAATCGGCCGCGTTTACGTTTGCAGCTGCAGGCCCATGGGTTTGGGCAAACAGCTCTCTGTGTGCGCACATGGCGTTTGTTTGCGCTTTCAGGCTTTTGCTTGCATAAGCAAATAGTGGAAGCCACTGCTAAATTAGTTCTGAATGAGCCTCCCATGACACCCCTCAGCCTCTCACCTCGCCCGCAATGCCTCTCACGTGCCACCCCGGCTCTGGATGTCAGCGGCGCGAGTGTTTGTAAATGGGTCTCTGTGTGTGTGTGTCTCTGTGTGTCTGTGTGTGCGTTTGTGTGTGTGATGTGGGGAGCGGTAATGTAGCAGTGAGCGCGCTGCGCTACGAGCCTGGAGACCCTGGTTCTATTCCCGCTCACGGCCAACACCAGTGGCGATTATTTCAACCGGTCCTGGGCCTCCCCTAGGTTGACTCAGCCTTAGATGTGTACCCGCTGTGGTGTGCAAGCATCAGTTATGGGAGAGGCAGGCAGCTGGGCACGGTACTTGCCCCGCTGCTACCACGACGTGTGCCGGTGGGGTGGTGTGGCAACGCGAATATAACTTTGCTCCCTCAAGACATTCGCCCAACGGTCTGTCAAAGGCTCTATAAGGGGGGTAGTTGTGTTATTGCGTGATGACCACGTACAGATGGCAGGCAGCTATGCTGACCACTGTACCACCATGAGTAGTGTTGCATGGTTGGCATGGGCCATATTGCAAAGGATAAAATGCCCCCCCCGGCACCAAATTCACCCCATCAACCCCCCCCCCCCCCGCATTCCTTTGTAAGTTCCGGTGCAGTTGCACCGCCTGTGCACTCGATAGCTACGCTACTGCCACCGTGCATTGAGGAGTAGTGCTGCAGTGGACTCCATACTGTGCTTTAATCCTAGTGACCTGGGTTAATAATACCAATGCTCCTCTTCCAGGAAAGCCTCGCTGAGCCTCGAGACTGCACGTGTGCGCGTGCGAGTGTTTGGCTTGCAGGCAGATGGGGTGTGGGGGCCACCACCTTAACAGTGATCACACGGCTCAAGAGAGTGACCCCGGGTGGGCCATGGGGACATTTGGTGTTGCAGGGCCCACCGCAATTACCACGACGCGCCGGTCCTGATTGTCGGAAGGGAAATTTACACCCCATGCATTATGAGGCGATCACACCCAAAATCCCACACTCAAAATCCCACACTCAAAATCCCACACTCAAAATCCCACACTCAAAATCCCACACTCAATCTCACACTCAAAATCCCATACTCAAAATGCCCCACCCAAAATCCCACACTAAAAATCCCATACTCAAAATCCCCCACCCAAAATCCCCCACCCAAAATCCCACACTCAAAATCCCATACTCAAAATCCCCCACCCAAAATCCCCCACCCAAAATCCCACACCCAAAATCCCCCACCCAAAATCCCACACTGAAAATCCCACACTATTAATCCCATACTCAAAATCCCATACTCAAAATCCCATATTCAAAATCCCATACTCAAAATCCCCCACCCAAAATCCCACACTCAAAATCCCATACCCAAAATCCCACACCCAAAATCCCACACCCAAAATCCCACACCCAAAATCCCACACTCAAAATCCCACACCCAAGGATTCACGAATCGGGTTTCTCTCCTGACCGCGGGGGAAGGACAACAAACTAAATATGTACGAAGCAGTAATGAAGCCCTGGCTGGCTCAGAGGTCAAAGAACTGAGGCGGTGTGGCTCAGATCCTCGGTTCAAATCTAAGCTCCAGCCGCTTTTGACTCAACCGGTTTGGTTGGTATCAGCAAGTTGATAAAACTATAAACTGTTTTTTATTTTACCAGGTAAGGCCCACTGAGCTATCTAGCTTTTTTTCAGAAGCGACCTCGCCACAAATGATAGCTCAACGAAGTAGATTATCACGTGGAAATGTATAGCAACCAAATACTCTAAACGCATGTTTCTAAATGTCGAGGGAAAAATCGGAGGACCCGGAGAAAAATCCACGCAACGACGGGGAGGGAGACACGCAAACCCCAAATATACGGGCGTCAGGGTCGGGATCGAACCCACGAGCTCCTGCATACCAGGCGAGGTAGTTAACATCTCATAGCCACCGATGGTCTCAGCTTGGACGCCATAGCGGAAAAAAAAAGTTGCTGTGAATTTAATTTGCCTAAAAACTTCAGCCCTGGGAAATGTCAACCATCGGTATTGACTGCCAATGCGGCAAAGCCAATCTGATGGTAGAATACGTGTGGAGAAGTACACCCCGTGCTCTGTGAGCAAGGGAACAAAGGAGGCCACACTTGGGAGGGTTTTTTTTATTTTTCTGCTCGAAGAAGAAACATCTCCTTCGAGCAGCCGTTCTCCAACACACGTGGGGGGGGGGGTCTGCACTGCTCCGTGAGCTTTGTGAGGGGTAATGTCACGATGCCAGTTGCGCAATTTGAACAAAGGGGGAGTGAGTTGGTGGTGGACCAAAGACGACAGAAATATTTGAAAAGAAAATATATATTAAAGCTGTTCGACATTTAAGCTGTTTAGTGGCACATTGGAACAAGTGGTCTCTCTTACGATGAAGAAAAAAATCTGTTAAAAGTACAGGGCATTAAGAGTTCTTTCTCGCGCATACATTGTCTGTGTACAGTCGTCGCGGAACTTGTTGTATAGAACTACGGCCAACGCTTCGACCAATGGCGCTGGATGGCACTGCAATGACAAGCCCATTGGCTGATGGACTAACACGTTCATTGCTTTCATCTGTGGAGAAACAAACTGGACTTTGTACATTACCCGCAATTCCTCAAAATTGTGCACAATTAGAGTTTTTCTTTTTTAACAAATGTTGCTTCTTCGCACCAAACCGGGACCCCATTTTCGAGATGTGATTGCTTTTGACAAAATCAACCCAACAAGCGAGCGGAATTTGTTTAACAATCTTGACCCTAACTGATAGGTTCCGGAAGGTCGAAACGAGTGTAGAGTTTTGCTTAGATAAATATCGTTGGCTAACATTGCTCTGGAAATCTCATAATAGTCTCATGGAGTAAAACAAAACAAAAACGAATTGCGGAGAAATGAAACCCAGGAGTTTATACATTTCAATTGGACCGATCAAAACGCATTGGCTTCGCGAGCATTCTGGCGATGGCGATAATGTAGCGATGTCCGCGTTTGGCAGCGTCCGCGATGACCGTGCCTGCGACGAGACATCGGGGATCGATGCTCAGACGAGGGCGGAATCGAGGCGGTTGTGGGGGGGGGGGTGTGGGGGGGTGATGCGGAAGCGCTCGCGAAACTCGATGAATTATGCACGCGATCGATTCGAGCGGACGGGGGCCTCCTTCGGAAATGACATCGTAAAGAGGCACTCGCTGTCACCGCTGCCCCCCCCCCCCCCCCAGCCGTTAACGTGGTTTAAACTTTAATCGCCGCCTTGGAACATTTTACCGGATCCCCAACGAGGTTAGGAGCGCGTTCCTTAGCAGCGCGTTTCCGTCCCATTACGAGTTGAAAGCTCTCCTCCCTGTGTCTCGCGCGTTAAACACCCGCGCGCTTCCTTCTGACAGCCGCGGCGGACGGAACCCTCGCGACGGGGAAAGTTGCAAATTGCGCCGATGGGGCAAGGCGTGACGTCTCAACCGAATACTCGCAGCCCACCTCTGGCAATCCACTGCTGGACGAAGGCCTCGCCATGCTTGTGTCTCATCTGCTCACGTCTAAAGAGCGTCCATGTCTGTCTGATGATAATGACGACGACCATGATTTTTTTTCTCTGTCATAAAGCGCCCTCCTATAGGCCAGTGAGTCTCAGGGTGCTGTACATCACATCTCATATCTAACATTGGAAAGGGCACCCCCAGTGGCAGCTGCCCCTGTGGACACAACATGACAATGCACCTGGCCTGAAAATGGGCATCATACTGCCAGTACGGGGGGACGATTGCTACGTATAATTCTAATTTAGTCGTTTGGTTAATATTCCAGGGACCCTACTCTGACGCTTGTATATTTGGAGTTTGCATGTTCTCCTCGTGGCCGCGTGGATGTTTCTCCGGGTCCTCCAGTATTTCCCTCCACATTCAAAATCAACATCACGCATTTAGAGTATGTGGCTGCTATGAATTTCCACGTGATAAGCCACTTCGTTGAGCCAACATTTGTGGCCAGGTCGCTTTTGAAAAAGAGCTACATAGCTCAGTGGGCCTTACCTGGTAAAATGAATATTGAGTTGGATGGCCTGATAATGTATGACCATACTTCACCAAGCTGGTCAGTGCGAGTTGGTGAAGTTAGGGAAACTCTGTACCATTTCGTATACCTCACTGCACTGATGTTAGCCCTGGCGAGGACTCAGACTTGGGTTGTCATGTTCAGAGCATTGCTTGCTAACCACTGCGCCACAGCTCCACCCTAAAACAATATCCCGTAAGATAACAACCTTAATAAGGATTGCCTCGACAAGAAATCCACACACGGGCACTGCCGAGGAGTCAAATACCAATCCTTTCATCCGACATTGCATTGCTGGGCACGCTACAGTATATAACCTGACTTTGCTGACGGCAGCTTTCATAACGCCGCAATGTTCACGTGTATATATATAGATTTTTAATTTAAAGCTAAGTGCAGAGACTTCCGTGCATTGTCTGTGCACACAATGTATTGCGATCATCGGCTCTGCGGCCAATTTTTCCTGGCTCGGATGGAACGATTTCGCCGGGTCCTGTGCGCTACGCTTGGATGGCTCGGGGCTGAATGCGTGGTGCCGGAAGTTGGATCAGGGGCCTGAGTGTGGAGAGGCTGGGTGGCCCAGTGGCAAAGGCTCTCACCTCGTCATCCAAATTGCACCGTTTGGCGATAAAATGTACCGAAAGTGTCCGCTTACTACCGAGCCTGCGTGTTCACCAAGAGTTTGTTTTAAAGCAGGCGGCAATTTTAAAAGCGCTGCGTGGTCAATCTGCAGCCAAGGTCACATCGCCGTGGATTAGTGTTAGACGTATGGGCAATGTTTACGGGTTCCAATTAGATGCTTCGAGCCATTGCTTATGGATTATGTTTGCATACATTGTATAGGTATGTAGAACCTAAGGTTTTTTTTTTCCAAATTGTATGGTGCATTATTTCATCATCATCATCATCAGCGATTGTCTATCCACTGCTGGATGAAGGCCTCCCCATGCTCTCTAAAACTAAACTATAAAACATGTTTATGCCATTTTTATTTGACCAGGTAAGGCCCACTGAGATATATAGTTATTTTTCAGAAGCGATCCGGCCACTAATGATAGCTTAATGAAGTGGCTTATCACGTGGAAATATAGTGGCCAAATACTCTAAACACATTTTTCTAAAGGTGCAGGACAAAAACCGGACGACCCGGGGAAAAATCTACACGACCACGGGAAGAGAGACACGCAAACTCCAAATATACAGCAGCAGGCGTCAGTGTGGATATCTAACCCACGGACATCCTGTGTACCAGGCGAGGTAGTAGACATCTCGCCATTGGCCATGGCCCAGAGCTGCTCCTCTACTCGAGCTGATCTCATCGCTCCGTCTCCACGGTGACCGTCGTCTGGATACGTTCACCGCTTTGGCCACCGTTCCGTCGCCGGCCTCGTCCTTGGGCGATGAGGCCTGCTCAAGCCCACGGCTCGTCTCGACAGCCAACACGGTGCCTCGCCTCATCTAAGTCCTCGTGTTCCTCTTTTTTTAAATCCTTTATATTAAGTTAACTTGCTTGCTTGCTTACGATTGTGCAAATCTTTCGGTTGTTTTTTAACCCACTTCCCGTGATCCAATCGAGCTGACATTTTGCACACAGACTCGTTGTGCGTGACAATTAATTTTCGTGAAAATGTTTTTCGAAAATTTTACACTGTTTAAGGAAAAAAAATTAAATATTTAATTACCAATTGCTTAATGGTGGCAGACAATCATCTGACCCATAGGTGGCAGCCATCTCAAGCCAGAGGACGAGAGGACTCTAGCCGCCCCAATGCCACGCATATAAAGGATTTATAGTGAAAAACTTTGTTTTTACGGGTTAATTTTTTCATATCTCAGTTCATGTGGGGGCTAAGTTTGCAGTCAGCTTTATGTTGATGGGAGGGTTGGTGATAGGATTTGGTTAAAGCTAGTGATTTGTTAGGGTTATTCGTAGGTTAGAGTCAGTATTGGGTTAATGTTTGGGTTGGTATTATGTTTGGGTTAGAGATGGGGTTAGGTTTCGGTTGGCTTTGGATGAGAGCTAGTGTTGGGTTTGGGTTGGTTTAGAGTTAGGATACCCATTGTAATTTATATGCATTCATTACCCCCCCCCCTCTTGCACGTGAAGGGCTCAAAAGCGACGTCATCACATCTACGCCTCTATTTCAGGAACGAAACAGGAGCATTTCTCCACAAATCTGGCTGTCCGCCTGATGAAGCTGGTTGTAATTACTGGCGAAACGTCGTACTAAGATTGTAAATGTTGTGGATTTGCTCTCCAGCATACCGGTGTGATGTACTAGTGACGAATTGGCATGTTTTTCTCTACGTGACAAACCTTACTAATTGGCTGTGTCGTGTGGTGGCGGGTTTAACAACACATTTATATTTACGCGATCTGACCCAAAAAAAAACTAGATTATGGAGTTCGAGTTAGTATTGGGTTAGGGTTAGGGTTATATTTGGGTTGTGTTCTGGGTCAGAGTGAGTTGTTGGATTCGTGTTGAGTTTGGGTTATGGTTACGGTCGGGTTAGCCGTTGGCTAACGACTCGTGTTGGCTCTGAGCTTGAGAGCCGTGGACTGTGCGCGCGAGTGCTGGGCCCAGCACGCGGTGGCCGCCGGGCGCTGCGGTTTCCTCGCCTGCTCGGTGGGGTCCTGCCCCAGGGCGGACGGAGAGACGGGCGGCCTGCGAGCTCGGACGATGTGACGACGCCCGCCCGCCTGCCGGCTGATGGCGACGAAGCCCACGAGCGGACGGGCTGTGTCTGCCATCACCGCCTTGTGGCGACGACGATGACCTCGACGACGATGACGATGATGATGACGATGATAGCGAGGATGGTTTTGATGGTCGTCAGGTGAGAGCAATCGTGGTCAGGTGGTGGCTACATCATGATCACTGGTGCTTATGCCATGAGCAACTTATTTAAAACGTTACGCGGAATTTGAATAAAACACTGAAAAGTGGATGTCGATGATTATCAATAACAAAGTCATGAATGTTAAATAATAATTATTGTTATTTTCATGTCCTTTAGATAATTATAGCAGTGATGTTGACCGTAATGATGGTATCAATAATAACTATATTGATTACAATGCTGACGACGATGATAACGATGATGATAGTGATGATGATGTTAATGATGATGAGGATGGCGATGATGATCGTGATGATGATAAGAATGATGATGACGGTGGTGGCAATGATGGTGATTATGACAGAACCAATCGTTTCCACAGTTCAGGTGTTGATGTTTGGGTCACATGATCCATCCTGGGTGCCGGGGTTAAATTCCCAGGGGTCACCAGTGACCACCGCACCATCCTCCTGGAACAAACGCGAGTGGAGAATGTGGGGGGTTAATTAATATGGAGATTAAGTAATTAGAGACTGAGTGTGACATGTATTCATCCTGTTTCACTTGTGAAGAAAACGAGTAGCCAGCAGGATATGAAATGTAATTATTGAGTCCTCGTTTGCGTGAAATGGTTAAAATAATCATATTTAAACGTACGCATCGTAAACATGAGGTAAATATAGGTCATATATCTATTTCATGTTTTTTTACGAATTAATGTAAAAGTAAAAATTGACCGCTATGTTGTCGTTTTATCGCACAATAGTTGGAGGAGCGGTGGTGAAAAAACACTGCTCGCTCTGCACCCTGGTGGCCTGAGTTCGATTCCCCGCCACAGCCATCATCAGCGGCGACTGACATCTAAACGGAATCTGCCCTGGCAGCTCACTGAGCCCTTCCCGCTGAAATAAATAAAAATCCATCTCACTCCGTCTAACCGCCCTCCTCCCCGTCAACTTTACCAGCTCAGACTGTACAGAAGAAGTGCGTTCACACAATCCCCGTGACCGACAAGGTGTGGGTGGGGAGGGGGGCTTAATCCGCACAGCGCTGCAAATTATTGTTGTAACGTAACGAGGTTGTGTCATCGTCATCATCAGGCGTGATCTATCCACTGCTGGATAAAGGCCACCCCCACCTCCATCTAAGCCATTGCTCATCCCTCACGGCCTCACGACGCGAACATCGAAAGGGGATGGAGGGGGGGGGGGAGATGCTGACATTGAATGAGCGCGGCTCAGTGACCACGCGGCACCTTATCGAGCTGACGGTAAATCGCAGGGGTCAACGGTAATTCGCAGGGGTCAACGGCGCAAGCGTCAAGGTGGGCACGACGCTTAAACGCACCCACGTAGAGAATACGACAACGACGAGAACGGAAGAGGGGTGGGACAGACAAAACAACAACAACAACAACAACAAACGTAACGCGACGCGTCGCGCTAAAGGAGCGAGCGGACAACATACCGAGCTGGACTTCATGATCAAAGGGACTTCTCGACAAATCGGACGGGATCGTGAGAAGAACGCCTGAGGGGGCCTGGCAGGCGTTTCTGCTCCAGCCGCGTCTCTCCCATGTCTGCCTCGCCGCGGGACTGAGGCTCGCCGCTGGCCCGTGCGCTCGATGTACCTGTAACCTGACCGGCTCCCATTCAAACCCCGTGCCGCAATGGAAACCGGTGCCCGTTTCACCGGGGATGGAGGAGGCGGGGCGGGGCGGGGGCTGATAAGGGCACTTGGCCATTGTGAGTCTCAAGCATCGTTCTCAAGAGGGCCCTGCTTGTGATGTTTTCGCTGAAACCAGATTAGTCTGACATAGGTTCGTACGAGTTCTTACTCCAACGGTGATCATAATAATACTCGCAATAATGATATTAATTTGTCCGGAAGAGCCACACTGAGTATTGCGTCTCACTGTCAAGAGGGCCTTGCTTGTGACGTTTGGCTCGCTCGCCATTTGACTGATTCCTTCATCTAACAGATATGCGTAACAGTGTTGTTCATTCCACTGCTCGATGAGGGTTACCCGTACGCCGCGCAGGTTGAAGGGATATGTTGACCATACTTCACCACACTGGTCAGTACGGCTTTGCGTTGCATCTATTACCGTTCATGTTTGAATAATACAGCTTGCAGTTTGTTTTGTGCCACGTTTATGTATTTAACTTTGTATGTATCTCACATGTGTTCCAATTGTTTTGCCAATGTCTTGTGTTTTGGCCACTATACCAATACTGATGGACAGTCAAGGATAAGGATCAGCATTTATAAAGGGGCTTGCTTGCTTAAATGCCTCTGAAAAGCATTGAATGCCTCTGAAATCCCAAGCGCCTTTTCCCACACCTCCGATTAGCCCGGTTGGCTACGTACGGTGCGAAAGAAGCGCATCACACGTACATACATCACACTTCATCTCAACCGTTCCAACATTCTGCCAGCAGTCCGGCCAAGGGGACTCCCTAGCGGCAGCTGTCCCAGTGCGAGACGCAAATTGAATGCGGCAGTCTGCCATTATGGGGCGATGCTGCTGCTGCTGCGTTTTGTTTTCTCTCCCCCGTTGACTTCGTATTTTTCCGCAAGCAATTTGTCGCACTTGGGAATGGGCATCGCGCAAAGGGACCCGGCCCTGCTGCCTGACGGGTTAATCCGCGGGGCGCGCCAGGCGGACACGGAGGGACCGCGCACGTGACCCACGCCGCCGCGGTGGTCAAAGCGATCGGATGACGGAGATCAATCTTCAGTGGTGCCCTCAGCGTCCGAGATAATTCGCCCAACTCCATCTACAACTCTATCCTGCGCGGGGGAAATTTTTGTGATTGTTGTTGTTTGTTTGTTGTTGCGTTCTTCCCACTGATCCCAGTTGGGCAGGGAAGGCAGCCCTGGTGCAAGGGTTAGCACGCTGGACTGATGGTACAACCTTGCTGATCTCGTCGAGGGTTATAAGCCATTACTCAAACTCCGGTCATCCTCACAGTGGCGTTTGGATACCCATTGAACAAAGACGGTCGCCGCATCGCGCACTTTCCGATGTGCTTCTGCGGCCGTCTGGAACGCTCTTCCGATATTAGGAAGCCACTTAATCTAGATCAAAAATGATTTCTTTATAGCTGCTTTTGTGTTTAGTTTGTCCTTCCCCTGCATCTCTGATTAGCACAGTTGGCGACGTACGGTACGAAAGAGGTTCAACATACCGTACATACAACAGTGGGGTTTGCTGTGCCATCCTCTGCCCACCGCGTAGCCCCACAGTCTATGATACCACCGACGCATGGCGGTCACCCATATCCAAGCTTCATCCAGACTCAAGCCTGCGTAGCTTCCGACATCTGACCAAATCAGGCGCACTCCGAGTTGAGTTGGTGGTAGGCAAACATTCACTTGTGGGGACACTGCCGCCGCCGTGGTTCAATGGTCAACACTCTGGGCAATCCAGAGATCGCTGGTTCCATCCGATTTCCCATTGTGGTAGGTCAAACAATGGAGGGACGTTTATTAAATTCCACCCCCCCACCCACCTCTATCTACAACAGTCAATCGATTGGCAGGTCGTGTGTGGTGGGTACTCTCACGTCTTCCAAGACGTCTGACCAGCATGGAAGAGTAGGCCAAACACCCTCTCGTGGGGGCTCTTCAGAGCGCCCTCTAGTGGACACCCTTCTGCCAGCAGTGGAATGGGCAAATAATTGCAGGGGCTGCTCCTTCATCTCAATCACTTGCGCATCCGGGGCATCGTGCCATGAGGGGACGAAATTACCATTCAAAATTCTCGCAGTGAGAAGTGCATCACCTTGTGCCAGAGAACGGGCCAAGAAAACGCCGTCGTAGAACTACTTATGAAGTCACCTCAATGAGCGTTCCTAACAAGTTCATCACGCGGATCTCTGTCATTCTCAAAGCTGAGATCAGCCAAAATTAAGTGAGACGTAACATGTTACGTGATGTGCTTCATGTCCGGTCATTGGTGGGCAGGCTGAGACCATCAGTGCACTCCGCATGAAACCCCTGGCTGAACCACAGGCGTCCGAAACCCAGATTGGAAGCCAGGATGTCAGTGGTTCCGGCTAAGTGCTCTGACCTCTGAACCAGCCGGTCACCTCTTAAATGGCCGTGATCCGAATTTGTTTCCACGTTGGTCAACATACTTTGAGGTCACAACAATTATTAAAATTGAATTTTTTTTTTATCTTGCCTTGCCAGACGGATGAAATAGCCGTCACCGCTAATGGTATTTGTTTCACGGCAGCGGTTTATGCTCCTTGAATTGAGTGCGCGTGTGGAATTGAGCCAAACGCATTTAGAGCGGCTGGTCTCTGGGGCCATCTGGGCTGGCAAGAAGTGGCACGTGGGTGAAGATGATAAGAGCATGGTGGGAATTATGGTGACGCATTTGGCTGCTGCTATACATTTCCACGTGATAAGCCACTTCGTTGAGCTATCATTTGTGGCCAGGTCGCGTCTGGAAAAAGAGTTATATAGCTCAGTGGGCCTTACCTGGTAAAATAAAAATTTGTTTAGTTTTTTTTCATGAGTGCATTATGCGAGGGAATGACATAGGCGAGCGGTAGCGCGCGTTTGCCGCTCATTGCCGGGAGTCGAGGTGCCTGAGTCCAGCTGCGGCCGTCTCAAACAAGAGTGCGTGCCGTCTGCTTCGCAGCCGATGTTACCGTCTCATTCGAAAAGAGAGCAGTCCATGTACGCAGGTGACGACATGGTCCAACATTTTCCAGATTTTATTTCAAAATACCCAAATCGGGGGAGAAAAAAAAACGACAGCGACATCGCCACGTGACGGGCAAACTAACGTCCATTTGTAGGCCGGTGCTGTGTACACCTTGCGTCTGCACAGGGGCAGCTGCCACTGGGTAACCCCTTTGGCTGGACTGCAGCGGGGCATTGGTACTTTTTGAAACGGCGATGTTGACGCGTCGAGGCGTTCTGAGCTTCCGAGGCATTTAAGCGAGCGCCACGCTCAACGCTGATCCACAGAGTGGGACTCAGTCAAAGGTGCATTGTGGGAGTCAGACAACCACAGTTAGGTCTTAATTCCTCACTCGATATTGTCAGGAACGCTGCTCGGCTGGCTTGGAGTCGGGATTACATCGGCGTGAGGCACCACCACGATATTATTGCAACCGATGTTCCTATAACCCTATGAGCAGGAGGTTTACATAAATCACGAGGCCGAAATGAGGCGAGATGGATTTTTGGCGTGGCCTAAAATAATGAGCTGTTCCGGGCTGTTCCGGCTGACGTTAGACACCGAGCACAGGGGGAGCACAGCGTGGGCTCGTGAAGGCGCAGAACGACAACAACACCCTTTTTGCAGGCACATTCAACCCCTTCGCATTTCCGACGAAATGTTTCGGATCGTTTCTCATCGTTGGCCGGCAGGTGCGGCAGCGATCCGCGAGAGAAAGACGGGGCCGGGCTCCCTTGACAGCTCCGCTAATGGGCTGCGCGCTGACGCGCACCGTGAGAGGACTGACCCACGGGCAGCGGTTTCCAACTTGCGGGCTGCGCCCATATCCACTAAAACCCCGACCGCCCCGCATCGCGCGTGCGGTGCGACGAAGGTAAAGGGGCAGCCCTGCAATTGCTTGCTCAAGCCATTGATGATCATAATATCATTACTTAATTCAACTAAACTGAAACTTTCTTTTATTTTACTAGGTAAGGCCCACTGAGCTAGATAGATTATTTTTTAGAAGCGACCTGGCTACAAATGATAGCTCAACGAAGTGGCTTTTCACGTGGAAATGTCTAGCAGCCAAACACTCTAAACGGGATGTTTCTAAGCTTTTTAATCGCAAGTGGTCACACTCGCTCGGCCATTCTGCGGCCGTGGCCCTCACCGTCACGTCCTGAAATGGGTCACGCGATTCGTAAGAATTCCGGCGAGAATAATTTTCAGGTTTTTTTGTTTCCTTTTGCTGTTGCATGAGTGGGAGACGCGGCGCCGCGGGTGGGAGGGAGCGGCCTCAGCGTCGGGCGTTAACGACTCCAACGATGAGCTAAGAGGCCATGAAATGCGCCCAGTGTCGTCGTTGAGCCGGATTGAGCATCGTTAGAAATGTGGACGGTGGCGGGGGAAGGGGGGGGGGAATAACCCAGCACGTTGCGCAAAACGTCGGACATCGTACGGGACATTTAGAAGCGGGCGAGTCTTTGGCTGCTATGCATTTGCACGTGACAAGCCACTTCGTTGAGTTATTATTTGTCGCCAGGTCGCTTCTGAAAAAGAGCGAAATAGCTCAGTAGGACTTACCTTGTAAAATAAAACAACAATAGTTTCACGTGGTAGTTATGTTTGTAACATCGTTAAAATCAACTTTAAAGTTCACAATGCGAGGTGGCAACAATGCGCTGCAGGTGTATCCAGGAGGAGGAGGAGGAGGTTGTGATGGTTTAGTAGTTTAGACCAACGCACGGGGCACAACCCGAAAGTGCACCGGTGGAGCCAGGTCGCCACGTGGGCAGCCTCACGATGCTCGAGCCGTGCCCTCAAGGCCCGGCGTCCTGCGCATATTCAGCTGGGCCCTCTTTTTGTGCCTTCAACGCTACCGTGCGGTTGCTACGGCGGACCAACGGTCGGTCCCGGAGGAGTTTATTTATACTCGTGCGCACTCACTCGTGCGGGGACTTGCCCGGCGAAAGTTCTGGAGTTTTTTTTGTTGTTGCGCCAAAAAGCCTCCTCGGTCGAGAGAGGAAACGTGATCGCACGGCCGCCGACCCCGCGCTTCGACAGATCTGACGAGCCACGGGGGACACGGGGAGGGCCACGGGGAGGGCCACGGGGAGGGCCCAGGACTCCGAGGGTCACGCTGAAGGGCGACTCACTGATTGACTCTCTCCTCGACCGACTTTGGCTACTTCAAAGGAGACATCGCCACTTAAACGTTTCTCTGTCGCCGCCGTCTTCTGAAGAAGAAGAAAGTGCCCCTGGCCGAAATGTCAGGGCGTCTTGAGGGAGCCGAAATAACTCGAAGCGCTGCACATTTGTCGACAGCGCTGCCTTAAAACGAAGTGCTTTGTTGTTAACACAATGGGACATGTCTTTTTTTGCCAATATCAAAGTATGAAAAAATAAGAATAGGTTTTACCCTTTCTGGCAATAACAGATGTTCCAACGCCAAATAGAAACCTTTTGCAAGGAATCGTGTACTGCATTAACCACACTTCACACTTGTGGTGAACATGCAAACACAACATGCTCTGAAAACATTTTGCGTTGTCCTTGAGACTGATTGGTCTACACCACAGACAGCAGCAGCCTTCTTTCGGGCCTGATCTCACCACCAGTGTCAGACCAGAGAGCATGCATGTTCACCACAAGTGTGCAGTGTGGGTTAACGCAGTACATGATTCCTCGCAAAAAGGTTTCTATTTGGTGTTTGAACATATTGACACCTGTTTTATTGTCAGAAAGGGTAAAACCTACTCTTATTTTTTCATGCTTTCTTGTTGCTGCTGCTCAAAATGTTGAGTTTGTGTCACGTGTGTGCTCGTGCACCGCTGCCAATGCAGCATCGCGGTCTTGTTAGCTTGACGAGACAGGGACTGTTCATGGTGGTGGTGGTGGTGATGATCTGGTGAAGCATGATATTATCATTCTTGTCGTTTGTCACCGTCCAAAGTTGTGTTACAATTGTGCTGTTGGGCGTCCGTCACGCGCACTCGGAGAGCCGAGCATCACCGCGTGTTCGGGAATGGCCCGTGGAAGGTGACAGAACAGAACTACTTCTGAGAATATTCATTTGGTATCCACGCACACGCATTCCCACACATGTTGCTGCAGAGAAACGTGTGTTGCAGGGTAAGCAAACTGGTAATTCGAAAATAAATCCACACAGCTCAAATTCAAGCAAATTAAGCGATTGTTTAGCGGGCTGAGACCATCATTCTCGCTACGCACGAGAACCCGGTTTAATTACAGGCGGCTAAAACTTACGATTTCCCGCACCTCCGATTAGCGCGGTTGGCTAGATGCAGTGGGAAAGGAGTGCAACATACGTACACGCGTACATTTAAAGCCATGATCTCAGTCGCGAAGTCCGCTAGTGTGTGGCAAAACCAACGTCGATGACTGACGCGGCATTGCGAGGCCTTCACCACGGGTTTATATTTTTGGCCTCAATTCCCACCGTAAATGAACACGGGCGCGGCCGTCTTCGTTGCGTCGTGAATGGTCACCGCGGTTTCATTGAGTCGCGCAAACGGCGTTCAGTTTCGGTTTGCACGGATACGATTTTTATTGAAAATCACCTCCCGAGTTTTTGTTGGATAGTTTTTGTTTTCCATGAAAAATGGGGGTGGGGGGCAATGCCGTGGGGCGCTGCGGTGGAAGAGATGTTAACAACCTCGCCTGGTGTACAGGAGGCCGTGGGTTCGATCACGACCCTGATGCCTGCTGCTGTATATTTGGAGTTTGCGTGTCTTTCTCTCATCATCATCATCACGGTGGCTAGGAGATGTTAACTACCTCGCCTGGTGTGCAGGAGGTCGTGGTTTCGATCACGACCCTGATGCCTGCTGCTGTATATTTGGAGTTTGCGTGTCTCTCCCTCTCTCATCATCATCACAGTGGCTAGGATATGTTAACTACCTCGCCTGGTGTACAGGAGGCCGTGGGTTCGATCCAGACCCTGACGCCTGCTGCTGTATATTTGGAGTTTGCGTGTCTCTCTCTCTCATCATCATCACGGTGGCTAGGAGATGTTAACTACCTCGCCTGGTGTACAGGAGGCCGTGGGTTCGATCCCGACCCTGATGCCTGCTGCTGCATATTTGGAGTTTGCGTGTCTCTCTCTCTCTCCCCGTGGTCGCGTGGATTTTTCTCCGGGTCCTCCAGGGTTTTCCCCTCCACATTTAGAAACACGCGTTTACAGTATTTGTCTGCTATGAATTTCCACGTGATGAGCCACTTTTTGTTGAGCTATCATTTGCGACCAGGTCGCGTCTGACAAACGAACTATATAGCCCAGTGGGCCTTACCTGGTAAAATATAATTTTAAACAAATAAAAATAAAACATGATAAAATAATTATCGCGACGTTTCGGCCACAACGCAAGCAGCCGTCCTCAGGATGGCTGCTTGCGTTGTGGCCGAAACGTCGTGAGAATTATTTTATTATGTTTTATTTTTATTATTTTATTACTTCCCTTCTACGTGACTTTACCGAAAGAACCAAGAAGATGAATCCCTGCAGTCACGAAAGAAGCTTTAAATCGAAATTTAAACAAATAGTTCAGTTTTCAGTGAAAACGCTGCACGCGCAACAATTATTTTAAAGCTGCGGCGCTCGCCTCTCGGGTACAGACGTCATCCCTCCTCGTCCTCCCTGCTCGTCCTCCCTGCTCGTCCTCCCTGCTCGTCCTCCCTCCTCGTCCTCCCTGCTCGTCCTCCCTCCTCGTCCTCCCTGCTCGTCCTCCCTCCTCGTCCTCCCTGCTCGTCCTCCCTGCTCCGCCGATGACGGCCAAGACTCCTCTCTTGCTAAATTTAAGAGCGGCGCCGTCCCCACGGTGATGCCGCTGCTGCTACTGCGAGGCCAGCAGGTGGCCCGTACAGTTTCCGACACTCGGCGGCCATCAGTGCCAGCCCCACTCACCATCACCACCATCACTCACCATCACCATCCACCACACACACTCACCACCACCATCACTCACCCTCCTCATCCACCCCACACACTCCCCATCACCATCACTCACCCTCCTCATCCACCCCACACACTCCCAACCACCATCACCACCCTCCTCATCCACCCCACACACTCCCCACCACCATCACTCACCCTCCTCATCCACCCCACACACTCCCCATCACCATCACTCACTCTCCTCATCCACCCCACACACTCCCCACCACCATCACTCACCCTCCTCATCCACCCCACACACTCCCCACCACCATCACTCACCCTCCTCATCCACCCCACACACTCCCCACCACCATCACTCACTCTCCTCATCCACCCCACACACTCACCACCACCATCACTCACCCTCCTCATCCACCCCACACACTCCCCACCACCATCACTCACCATCACCATCCACCCCACACACTCACCACCACCATCACTCACCCTCCTCATCCACCCCACACACTCACCACCACCATCACTCACCCTCCTCATCCACCCCACACACTCCCAACCACCATCACCACCCTCCTCATCCACCCCACACACTCCCCACCACCATCACTCACCCTCCTCATCCACCCCACACACTCCCCATCACCATCACTCACTCTCCTCATCCACCCCACACACTCCCCACCACCATCACTCACCCTCCTCATCCACCCCACACACTCCCAACCACCATCACCACCCTCCTCATCCACCCCACACACTCCCCACCACCATCACTCACCCTCCTCATCCACCCCACACACTCCCCATCACCATCACTCACTCTCCTCATCCACCCCACACACTCCCCACCACCATCACTCACCCTCCTCATCCACCCCACACACTCCCCACCACCATCACTCACCCTCCTCATCCACCCCACACACTCCCCACCACCATCACTCACTCTCCTCATCCACCCCACACACTCACCACCACCATCACTCACCCTCCTCATCCACCCCACACACTCCCCACCACCATCACTCACCCTCCTCATCCACCCCACACACTCCCCACCACCATCACCACCCTCCTCATCCACACCACACACTCCCCACCACCATCACCACCCTCCTCATCCACCCCACACACTCCCCACCACCATCACCACCCTCCTCATCCACCCCACACACTCACCACCACCATCACTCACCCTCCTCATCCACCCCACACACTCCCCACCACCATCACCACCCTCCTCATCCACACCACACACTCCCCATCACCATCACCACCCTCCTCATCCACCCCACACACTCCCCACCACCATCACTCACCCTCCTCATCCACACCACACACTCACCACCACCATCACTCACCCCACCCGCCATCTCTGTCGCCCTCACATTGAGCCAACCTGACTCTACGTTGTGGCTGTGTTGGGATTAAAAATAAATGAGCTGCTTACAGTGGCATATCTGTGGGAGATGGCCGGTGTGAGGGCTTTGTGGTGGTGGGGGTGGTGGTGGGGGTGGTGGTGTGGGTGGTGGTGGTGGGGGTTGTGGTGGTGGTGGGGGTGGTGGTGGGGGTGGTAGGGGTGGTTGGGGTGGTGGTGCGTATGGTGGTGGTGGTGGTTGGGGTGGTGGTGGTGGTTGGGGTGGTGGTGGTGGTGGGGGTCGTGGTGGGGGGAGGGTGGTGGGGGTAGGGGTGGTGGGGGTGGTGGTGGTAGGGGTGGGGGTGGTGGTGGTGGCGGTAGGGGTGGGGGTGGTGGGGGTGGTTGGGGTGGGGGTGGTGATGGGGGTTGGGGTGGTGGTGGGTGTTGCGGGTGTCGGGCAGGTGCAACGAGGCTTCTGGCTTCACATTTAGCAGCGCTGCCTCCCGGCACTCCGAGTGCAGTGGGCCCTGGTGCATGGGGTTGTGCAGTTGCACTGCCTGCACACTCAATAACTACATTCACTTTTAATTTTGGAGCTTTCGTGACTGCATGAATTATTCTTTGGTTCTTTCGGTTAAGTCACGTCTAAAAATATAATAATAAATTAAAATAGCGACGTTTCGATTGCAACACAAGCAATCATCATCAGGCATAAAAAAAAAATAGCAATAAAAATCTAACTAGAAAACTATAGACAGACATACAAGCAGACAGACATCACAAGGACACACAGAGAGAGGACACATATCGGCACAGAGAGAGGGGTCGTTTCTGTGACGGTCCCTTAAATATAGAGAGGGTGGGCGGGGACGGAGAGAGGGAGGGGGCAGAGAAAATTAGCATATCAATGAGTGGACGGCAACGTGTTGCTGCTGCGCAAGTAAGATGACGACGTGGCACGGCACACAAGCTTGAAAATTAGGAGAAAGGCACACTAAAATTAAATAACCTCGCAAAATATCGAAATGTGATGAAATGCAACACAGAGAGTCGGTCAACACACAATTAACGCATAGCCTGGTTGATTACGTATTTCAAAGATTGCTAAGTTAGAATCTTTGAAATACGTAATCAACCAGGCTATGCGTTAATTGTGTGTTGACCGACTCTCTGTGTTGCATTACATCACATTTCGATATTTTGCGAGGTTATTTAATTTTAGTGTGCCTTTCTCCTAATTTTCAAGCTTGCGTGCCGTGCCACGTCGTCATCTTACTTGCGCAGCAGCAACACGTTGCCGTCCACTCATTGATATGCTAATTTTCTCTGCCCCCTCCCTCTCTCCGTCCCCGCCCCCCCTCTCTATATTTAAGGGACCGTCACAGAAACGACCCCTCTATCTGTGCCGATATGTGTCCTCTCTCTGTGTGTCCTTGTGATGTCTGTCTGCTTGTATGTCTGTCTATAGTTTTCTAGTTAGATTTTTATTGCTATTTCTTTTATGCCTGATGATGATTGCTTGTGTTGCAATCGAAACGTCGCTATTATTTTAATTTATTATTTTATTTTTAGACGTGACTTAACCGAAAGAGCCAAAGAATAACTACATTCACGTTGTCTCCTCCTCATCGCCCCCTTAATCCCCACAAACACAAGACCACCTCCACTCTGTACCACCTCCACTCGGGCGCAACTGTGGCGAGATGTTAACTACCTCGCCTGGTATGCAGGAGGTCGTGATTTCGATCCCGACCCTGACCCCTGCTGCTGTATATTTGGAGTGTGTACGTTCTCCCCGCGGTCACAGGGATTTTTCTCCGAATCCTCCGGATTTTCCCTCCACATTTAGAAACATGCGTCGAAAGCATTTGGCCGCTGCAAATGTCCACGTGAAAAGCCACTTCGTTGAGCTATCATTTGTGGCCAGGTCGCTTTTGAAAAAGAGTGATATAGCTCAGTGGGCTTTACCTGGTCAAATTTTTAAATAGCGTTTTATTGAGCTTCAGTTCATTCACCTCCCTCAAATTCCGCCATGCACTACTGCAATCAGACATTGTTCAGTGTACGTGTTACGCGTCAAGCCCTTTTGTCAACACACTGCTGGATGAAGTCCTCCCCACGCCCCGTGGTTTCGTGGGGGTTATTTGATCTCACTTCACGGCGCTTGTCACTGCTGATTGCTAACGGTGGGAAGCTATACGCATGGGATCATAGTACAGTACGATAATTATGAATGTTGCTGCTCTGCTCTCTGCTGCCCACCACGTATCTAATGTCAGTCCCATGACAATCTGTTTGTGATTGGTGGTCACCCATACAAGCACAGTCCTGGCTCAACCCCGCTGAGGACTGGTTTAACAAATCACTCACAGCTCACGTTAGCCATGGCCGGGAGTCAAACTCAGGTGGTTCGGATCATTATGACAGAGCGCCAACCACCGCACCACCGCTCCCTTTTGTGTACGTGAACATATGCTCTGTGCACGGCATCTCTTTTCCTGGAGGAATTCCCCTGTACCCTTCAGGAATTCGCCGCGCACTGACAAGACGACAAATACGGATACTTGTCGAAGACCAAAAATAGCTCACGACTCCCTGACGGATGTGTGTAAAATCAGAAGCGGATTCATCTTCTTGGTTCTTTCGTTAAAGTCACGTAGAAGGGAAGTAATAAAATAATAAAAAATAAAACATAATAAAATAATAGAATATAATATAATAATATAATATAAAAATATAATATAAAAATATAATTTAAAAAATCAGAAGCGGAGTCAATGTGTCTGGAGCAGACTTCGCACGGAATTCCAGTTGCCACAAAGTCCAATTCTGGTTTTTATAAGTTACCATTTCTCCCAGCCAAATGTTCCTGCGTCAGCAATGACCCAGTCAGCATCGGCAGGTCAGATTTTAAAGATCATCATCAACGTGGCTCAGCAATAGCGCGTTCGTCACTGGTTGCAGAGGTTTGTGGTTCGAAACCGGCAGGCCACCCTGGTTAACACGGTGGCGAGATGTTAACTCCCTCGCCTGGTATACAGGAGGCCGTGGGTTATATCCCGAGCCTGACGACTCTTGCTGTATATTTGGAGTTTGTGTGTCTCTCTCCCCGTGGTCGTGTGCATTTTTCGTCGGATCCTTTGGTTTTTCCCTCCACATTTCGAATTAACATCACGCGTTTAGAGTATTTGGCTGCTATACATTTGCACGTGAAACGCCACTTCGTTGAACTATCAATTGTGGCCAGGTCGCTTCTGAAAAAGATCAAAATAGCTTAGTGGGCCTTACTTGGTCAAATGAAAAAAAATGTTTAGTTTTAGTTTCACACTGCGGATGTGTTCAATATGAATCGCCTCATGTCTGCTTCACAGTGGACGTTAAATATCTCGTGACGTCATTTCAAAGATCAGTGAGCCGTCGTGTGGAGGTGTCATGGTCCAAATTTGAAATATCGCTCGCCAATCGATCGTAATTAAGCTTTGTACTGTACAACATCCCTACCATAGAAGGGTGCCCATTAAATAGAGGCTAAAAGCGCATTGGGCCCTTGATGCTGAAATAAATAAACAGATTTTAACATCGAATCTCAATTTACTTAATTGGAAAAACACGTAGGAATTGTCGCCCACTACTGCGAAACTTGGCAGGACCAACCTGAAATGAAACTTTTATTTTATTTTTCCTTGAACAGCCCACTGGGCTTCATCGCTAATCTGTCAGAAGCGACCTTATCACACAGGATAGCACAAGAAAGTGGCTTAACACGTGGACATGTATAGCAGCCAAATGTTCTAAACGCAAGTAGATTATAAATGTGGAGGGAAAAACAGGAGAGAAAAAAAATACAACGGGGAGAGGGACATGCAAGCTCAAAATATACAGCAGCAGGCGTCTGGGTCAGGATCGAACCCACGACCTCCTGTACACCAGGCCAGGTAGTTCATATCTCCTAGCCACCGTCGCGCGCCTCCCACCCCAAAAACTCAAAGCTTAGTAAACAAAACAAAAACATGCGAATACAACAATACATACAATGGCTTTGAAACGAACAGAGAGAACAGGTAGAGCGAGACCGGAGAGCATTATCGACGACGGAGGGCGGGTGAAGGAATAAAGGGCCGTGACAATAAAGGAGCCGAGAGTTTTTGTTTGTGTTGTTGTTGCTGTGGCATGCTGGTGCCTTGGTCGTGGAGTGAGGTTAGCCGCCAAAAGCGCCGTTAGCGGACCATCAAGAAATGTGATCTCTTTAAAGGTTCGCGCTGACGACGATCGAAAACAACCACACCCCCCCACCCCCCGGGTGAATAGAGACGACGTACGTCGGGCAATGCCACTCGCTGACACCCCCGTGTCCCTACTGGACGTGAAACAAAGAGCTTCATGGCTCATCGGATTCCTCCGCCAGTCTGAATCATCGAGATCGTGATTGCATCTCACGAAGCGAGCAAAACAACGGCAAGAACTAACACGGCATTGGCGCACAAGCACAGAATAACGCTGCAGTTTGCTGTTCACTCTGCTGAACCTCGAAGCGTCCGTTCCCATGATAGTGCAGTTAGCACCGGTAGTAGCAGTTGCTGTTGTAAGTTTTTATTTAAATCCAGGTGAGAGCCCCTTTGAGACTCAAAGTATTTTTGAAGATAGGTCTGGGTCCTGAAATCAATACAATACACATTGCCTCCTCAAGGGCCTTACGCGTACACCGATGGTCCCAATTAGCACGTTCCAGTAGTTGGGGGGAGGGCGGGCGGGAGGAGTGTTGCGGGTTCACAAAACTGTGGGGCCAAGTGGCACTCTCGCGGCCACTGATCAGCGACGCGAGGTCACCCTGCTCAGATTTGACGCGTGTGGGACCAGCATGGCCCTGATGCAGCCCCAAGGTCCGCTTGCTGATTTCTGGGCAAAAAAGAAATGTATTAAAAAAAAAAATTCTAAAGCGTTGCCCTCTTTAGTTTTGTTTTGTACCGAGGTCAATAATTTCCATCCGGCGTAAATGCACCGCTGCCGTGGATGCTGTCCGGCGCAACGGAGTAACCACCACGTGGATTGATGCAGCGATGCCGTCACAATTACGATCTCATACGTGCACGTGGGGGAAAGGGGGGAGGGGCATGGCGCCAGTGACTTGGGTAGGACTTCACCCAGGCAGGGTGCTACAGTGGTGAACACGCGTGCCACGGTGGTGAACACGCGTGCCACGGTGGTGAACACGCGTGCCACGGTGGTGAACACGCGTGCCACGGTGGTGAACACGCGTGCCACGGTGGTGAACACGCGTGCCACGGTGGTGAACACGCGTGCCACGGTGGTGAACACGCGTGCCACGGTGGTGAACACGCGTGCCACGGTGGTGAACACGCGTGCCACGGTGGTGAACACGCGTGCCACGGTGGTGAACACGCGTGCCACGGTGGTGAACACGCGTGCCACGGTGGTGAACACGCGTGCCACGGTGGTGAACACGCGTGCCACGGTGGTGAACACGCGTGCCACGGTGGTGAACACGCGTGCCACGGTGGTGAACACGCGTGCCACGGTGGTGAACACGCGTGCCACGGTGGTGAACACGCGTGCCACGGTGGTGAACACGCGTGCCACGGTGGTGAACACGCGTGCCACGGTGGTGAACACGCGTGCCACGGTGCTGAACACGCGTGCCACAGTGGTGAACACGCGTGCCTCACCGCACAGAAGGATCGTCCGGCCTGGGTTCGATCCCCGACTCGGCTGGCTCTCTGTGCAGAGTTTGTAACTTCTGCCCCTGTACTGCCTGGGTGATCACCTGGCTTTCTTCCAAAAACAAATACACCCAACATAATCCCGTGTTGGCCAAACATCCTGATCCTGAAAATATACCTGCCAATTACCCAATTGGGATATCATCTAGCAATTACTGTGGAAACGTGTACATATGTATGTATGTAGAACATCGTTCGCACTGTACGTGTGCTAACCAACGGTGATTCGTGTGCATTTCGTGTGTGACCAAATTTAATCATAATAATGACTATGGATGATGATATGCCTAATAGCTAACTATCATTTCCCTCCGTAGGGAGATATGTTCAGAACCTAAATGCCAATGTCAACGTGGATAGCCACAACGAGAGGGCTTCAGAAGAGAGGTTGTCTAGTTTTGCTCTTCTTCTCTTGAAGGAGCAGAGACTCCAGTGGTTTCGACTCTTTGGTTCTTTCGGTGAAGTCACGTAGGTAAAAAAGAAAGAAAAAAAATTAAGTAAATTAAATCACGACGTTTTGATTGCTTGTGTTGCAATCGTGACGTTGTGATTTAATTTACTTTCATTTATTTTAAATTTTAATTTTGTATTTTTTTTATTTGTATTTGTATTTTTTTACATACGTGACTTTACCGAAAGAACCAAAGAGTATGGATCCTTGCAGTCACGAACGCTTCTTCTAATCTACAGTGGTTTACGATATGGTCCATAGTTAGGGTTGCATTGCCACAGCCGCACTGTGGCTTGTCTTTAACGCGTATCTATATATCCCCTTGAGTGTCTATGAATCCTTTTGGGTTTACTATATGGTCAATAGCTTGGGTTGCATGACCACAGTCCCACTGGGGCTTGTGTCTTTGATTATGAGCTAATAATACTGGACCACCCTCATCATCATCATCTTCATTAGCAGCAGCGATATTCTCAGTCATCATAACCGGCAGCAACAGATCATCATCGTCAAACATTCGTCATCAATCTTCATCGTAATGATCAGCAATATAATCATTATAATGATCATCATCAGCAGAAATCTTCATAATAATCAGTAGCAGCCGTCATCAACAAAAACATCATCAGCAGCAGAATCATAAGCAACAACCGTATTGCCGTGATCATCATGGTCGTCATCATTTTTACTGGGAGCTAGTCTGCTACACAATGCAAAGAATTACATTCGTCAATGACATCGTGAAAACATCTTGACGGTAACTATATCCTGTTCCTGCACCGGTTCCTGAGTAAATACGTGGACTCTAGCCTCGTGTTATCTGGTGCGTATTCACACTCTGCGTACACGCATTCCGTATTCACACTCTGCGTACACGCATTCTGTACGTGCACACAACAGGGCAAGACACTCCGTGAAACTACAAAGCGTCTAATCGCGTGCGCACTGCACCACAGCCTCGACATTAAACCAGACGGCAGCCCATTGAGACTAAAACGTTGTGTTTCAAGGGACGCCCGCAACTTGAAGGCAAACCATTACTCGTGATTAAAGGTCAAACGGGCAAAACTTCTTCCTCGGAATATGAATGCAGAAACTAAAATAACAACCGTATGTTGACTGCAAAGCGTTCAACAATTTTGCAACAAATCCACAAGCAGTTTAACACGTAGGCTGTCGCGACCAATATCATCCATAACCCAAAAACCACAAGCAGTTTTAGGTAACAAATATCAACTTGAGTTTCAGTCAACTAAATTACAAAACGAGGTGGAGTTTGAAAGCACTTGCGATGGTGTTGTGTCCGCGTGGTCCCGATTGCCAATTTAAAATCTGCCTCGGAGGGAACGTATATTAAATGTAAGCGAGATGCAGTCGTGATGCGTGTGTGAGTAGCATCGTGCTGGGAAAGCAACGTTTGTAAAGCTATTGTTCACTCTGATAAAGTAACGAACTTTTTTTTTGCTATAAAAGCTAGTTTTTGTATTTTACCAGGTAAGGCCTGGCTATCACAAATGATAACCTAAACGAAGTGGCTTATCACGCAGAAATGCATAGCAGCCAAAGACTCTAAAAGCATGTTTCTAAACGTGGAGTGAAAAAACGGAGGACCCGGAGAAAAATCCGCACTACCACGGGGGAAAGAGACACGCAAACTCCAAATATACTAAAGGCGTCAAAATTGAATCCACGACCTCCTGTACACCAGGCGAGGTAGTTAACTCGCCACTTCACATAGGCACGTCGAGAGACTCATCTTCAGAGTGCGGCAGTTACTTAAACGTGGAATTAACTCCCGTCGCTATTACTAACAAACGCTGGAGTGCTGTCCTGTAAGGAAAACGACCCACACACATCGTGTGTACAATTGGACAAATCACTCGAGTCAACGCTCATTCCTCTTAGAGCACAGGGAGAGAACATCGCTGGAGTACAATTTCCACATTGACTCATAAATTGGCAGAAAACTTACCTGCTAGGCACATCCAAGAGTTGCAAAAGGGGTACATTTAAAAAAAATTAGACTCGCACAATTCCTACATCCACACCTTCGGCACGGGTACATCCACGGACTCTTTGCTTGCGTTTCGTGACCTTTACACCAGCTCCACTGATTTCATTTCCTGCCCGCCCTGTTAAAATAAAATTGCCTGGAAACGGTTTGTGGGTATCCCTCGGTTAACAGTTAACCCGCCGCGCAGACCGGCCACATTTAGGGTCTTTGCGACGCCCCTATAAACATTATGTGTGTGTACTGCACAGTGGCTCACCCATAGGCATTCGTGTAACCAGTAGTTAGCGTGTGATATTGACCGGATCAAACATGTGTTCCTGTAATTTGTCCGTGCACAGTGATGCGGTACTGTTGAGGCGTTCCAAGAAAAGGGCGCACAAAGCGAAACCGCAAACTGCCTGCCGAGTAGCGCACACACAGCACACACACAACAACAACAAACGCCATTCGCCACTCAGTGGCGGTGACGTCACCACGACGCTTGTGCCAGGCCATGTGCACCTTGAGGCCACGTGACGTGTCGAACGCCCGCTGGCAGGAGGTCACGGGGCAGACCCAGCAGGTGCCACGGGTCGACTGACCGAGATGATCGAGATGACTGGCTGATACACCATCTGTGCCCCCTACTGTACCAACTTGCTGTGCTTTAGCCACCCGGCGCTCCGCTCGTTGTTGCGAGCGTCGCTCCTCCGCCCTCCGTTGTTGTTGGAGGGCGACTGCCTCCAACTGCCGAGTAGCACACACACAGTACACACACACACAGCACACACACAGCACACACACCATGTTGCCCCACGTCCGACCGTATAGCCGCATGTAGAGTGAATTCAAACCACGTATAGTGAATTTTGTATAGAATTAGGTTCGTCGCATATACGCGAAATCGCACAAACCTAACCCACATAACGCAGGGAAAAACCTGGACTTTGTCCGTGAAATCCCAGCGCAGCGGTAAATGTGTTATTTCGAAATGTGTGTAAATATATATTTAACTTGGGCCTTGCTTTTGCAAGAGCTTCGATGACTGCATCACCTTGTGGTTTCACACGCACGTTAAAGTCCACGTATCGCCTGCCGCTAGCCACAACAGTGGACTTGGGACGAACGCACCGCTGGAGGGGATGGAGGGTCGCGGGCAATATTGCTGCTACATCTCTCTATCGCTCGCTGTATCCGTACGTACGTGTACGTTGAACTTCTTTCGCACCGTACGTAGCCAACCGTGCTAATCGGAGGTGCGTGGGGCAAGGACAACAGACTGGACACAAAAAAGCAGTTCTTAAGAAAGGTGTTTTCAATCTAGATTTAAAGTGCACACACACCTCCGGTGGCGATGCACTTTTAAATCTCGATAGATTTTTTGTGTTTAGTTTGTGGTCCTCATCTTTATCTCCTTTTTCTCATCTCGTTGCATCTCTATCTGTTGTCTATGTCCAAAAAGATAATTCTCCCCCAAGCCCCCCCCCCCCCCCCCCGATGGGCCTGGAGACACATCTGGCCAACATCCCTGCGTCTATTGGGAATTCATTTCTCACTCGACATTCTTGTTTTTCCCCAGGACGCTGCTCGGCTGACTTGGCCAGCCTGAAAATTGCCACGAGGACAAGCCGCAAGGCGAGATGGGATCGCGGCGTTCCCAACTAAAAACTTCACCGAGAGCAGCAGCGTTGCGGACAACTTCCGCGCCGACGTCGAACACCGCCTCACCGTATCCGCCTCGCCGTATGCGCGTCGGGTGTGCACGCACGCGATGTGCTGTCGCCGTGTAGCGCCCAGATCCAATACGTGTCTCTCATCGTTTGTCAATCGTGTCGGATGTGAAGCGCCTCGGTCTGTTTCGGCTCCCCGAGTTCACGGCCACCCGTCTCCGAGCACCGAATCGGGGAAAACTTAATCCCGACCGTGGTCGCGCGCTCACGCGTGCAAGGGTTCAGTTACTCGATGCTGCTGCTGCTGCATAATGCACGTGTCCATGTGTCCGCATGCGCACATGCACCTCCCCCGGTAGGGAAGCGTGAGACCCCCCGTGGTATCGTAGGAGCGCGGATGGCCGCGGCTACAGCTGTGGGCTCAATTTGTAGTGGGTGAACAAAGAGCAAAACAGCCGTGTGTGTGTGTGTGTGTTCATTGTGTGTGTGTCTTCATTACGTGTGTGTGTGTCTTCATTACGTGTGTGTGTGTCTTCATTACGTGTGTGTGTGTTCATTGTGTGTGTGTCTTCATTACGTGTGTGTGTGTCTTCATTACGTGTGTGTGTGTGTTCATTGTGTGTGTGTCTTCATTACGTGTGTGTGTGTCTTCATTACGTGTGTGTGTGTTCATTACGCGACGTGACGGGCGGTTGCTGCGTGCTGCCTGTAATCCGGCGACCTGCAAAAAAAGTGGTGGCGATTGATTAACAAGAGTTGTTGGAAGTGAGCTGAATCGAGAACGAGGCAATACACGATGCGACTCCTTGAGGCGGCGAAAGCTCAAGGGAATACGTTCGCAACCCGTTGGGCGTAGGCCATCCTGGATAACTGTATATATTTAAATAAATCAATACAGAATTGCTATGTACCTGCATAGTATCTTATCAGTCTGTGGTATTTTCGATTCCCGTTCATGCCTTTCTTTTTATATGTACTTTTTAATTTCACCAGGAAAACTGCCTCGTGAAATGAAAACGAATTTCTGTCGAAACTCATTTTTTTGTTTATCTTGTTCTCATTCCACCGCACCATGCCGTCATCGCGGTTGCTTACGTACGGTGCGAAAGAAGTTCAACATATGTACCCGGATAAAACCCACCACGCGTGCCAAAGGCACGGGCACCGCTAAGTTCCGCACAGATGGAGTGAAGAAAACATTGCTGTACCGCCACGGCCTAGCCGGCTGGCAGCCCCAAGCCTAGAGCCCCCCACTCTCTCGGCATCCCATCCAAGTTTCCGCGCTCAACCGGCTCAGCCGCCTCCTTATCTTTCTGCGATCTTAGCCGATTGGACACATTTCTGCAGGCTGATTTGGTCACAGGCGTCAAAGCGGTAAGCACGCCAGAGTTGCCTCGACGTCGTCGTGTGTTTGCTGGGAAGTGTATCCCCACATTTTGGACGTCGCGTAAAAACAACAACAACAAAAAGCGGAGAACAACAAAACACCCCCAGCATTTGAGGATGAATTCACCCATCGTTCACGCTCAGTCATGTACCCGAGGCTTAAAACCACAGAACAATGACGAACGAGTAAGTGGATGACGCAAGCGGGTGGCGAAACGCGTTCGTGCTAATTCGGTATGCGTGCCGTTATTTCTTTCTTTCTTTCATGGCTTTGATCCCATCCGGTTTGGCAACTCTCTCTCTCTACGCGGCAGTGCGCATGGACCCCAGCCAGCACTCCGCTGCTGCTGCTGCGGCTGCTGCTGCTGCTGCAGTTGTGCAAGGGATAGGGAGGGCGGGAAGATTTGTCAACGCTGACCTAAGCTGCCAACCGCACTCAAGATAATGCAAATATGATTGACGCGTAATACACGCGGCACTGCGCCACGGGTGTGCGTCTGCGTGTTAAAACAAAACTGAGCGGTGACGCAAGAGGAAATGTCTCCGAAAAAGAGAGAACATTTTTTTTGGCACGGCAAATAATAAACAAATAAATAATCGCTCCGTAGGCTTTCGCGCAGAGGAGCGACGCGTGGTGCTGGAAAAGTGAGCAGACTCTCAGGGTCCCAAGCAGCTTAAGGGGGCTCGGAATTGATGAGCATTGGGGTGAAAAAAAAATTCGCTCAAGAAAAACCCTACTAAATAACATAAAATGCCAATTCATCTTTCTAAACCCGATCTTGTCCGTATCTTCTCTCAATCTACCCGCGGCCTACAATTCTGTCACGTCACTACATCTATCGCTGTATCTCATCCGTGCCTCTCTTGTCGGGGCAGTGTATGGCACACCCTTTGAACGTCACCGTTCGTCCATCCCTGCAATCGGCGACCAATTTTTGTACGTATATACTGTAAAGACGGCATCATATATGGTATGATTTCTTCATGTCTGTTTGGCTTGGCTCACAAAACAATGCAAGGCGTCAGTAGAGACGGGACTTTACTCAGCCTTACCTTCGGTAAATGTAGATTTAAAGAGATCAATCTACTATTGCGGTGTACCTGAATATAACCTTATCAGTCAATGGAATATTAATATATCTTTTTTTATTTTAGCAGGTAAGGTCCAAGGAGCTATATGGCTCTCTTTCAGAAGCGACCTGGCCACAAATGATAGCTCAACGAAGTGGCTTATGTGGAAATTCATAGCAGACGAATACTCTGAACGCGTGATGTTGATTCTAAATTTGAAGGGGCGAACCGGAGGGCCCGGCGAAAAATCCACGCGACCACGGGGAGAGAGACACGCAAACTCCAAATATAGAGCAGCAGGCGTCAGGGTCGGGATCGAACCCACGACTTCCTGTAAACCAGGTGATGTAGTAAACATTTCGCCACCGTGGCGCCCTAACATCAATGGCAAATATCTGAACCGGTCCTAGGCCTCCCCAAGGTGGACTCAGCCTAAAATGGGTACCTGGTGCAGTGAGCATGATGCTGGAGAAACGACTCACTCGTGCGTTGCTCGCTTACAGCACTTGCCCCTACAGCGTGTAGGTGTTATATGGGGATCTTTGTCTATATTGTGTATGTGTATCGTGTGTATACCTGTGTGAAGTGTATTTTGTGTGTACGTGTAGTGTATGGTGTGTGTATATGTGTGTGTATGTGAGTAGTCTATTTTGTCTTTGTAGTGGTTAGCGCGCTGCGCTGTGAATCCGGCGGCCCGAGTTCGATAACCGCTCACGGCCAACACCAGTGACGGTTATCTTAACCAGTCGTGGGCCTTTCCTAGGTCGACTCAGCCTCGAATGAGTACCTGGTGCGGTGTGTAAACAACGCCGCTTGGGAGACAAAGGTGGCCGGGCGTGGTGCTGGCCACCCACCTCATCGTGTGCCGTTCCAGCCTTCGCAATGTGCTAGTTGGCAGCACTTTCCCCAAGAGGATGTCAAGGCTGGAAGGTAGATATTTGTTTTGGTTTGGGACTCTACTGAAGCTATGCACTTTTAAAATCTAGATTAAAAACGAATTTGCTTAGAATGTATATATATTTTGTGTGTGTTTTTTTAGATTAGCACGGTTGGTTACATACGCTGCGAAAGACGTTAAACATATACACTGTACGTGCATGATGTGTAGCGTGTTTCACATGTGCGTAATGTATAAAGGTGTTGTGATGTGTGTGCAAAGTCGAGTAAGTGGTCAACTTCATCGACAGGCCAACGCAGTTACAACGTTTGGCCTCTGACCGAGGAAATGAAAAAAAAAATTAACCCGTAAAAACAAAGTTTTTCACTATAAATCCTTTATATGCGTGGCGGCTAGAGTCCTCTCGTCCTCTGGCTTGAGATGGCTGCCACCTAGGGGTCAGATGATTGTCTGCCAGCATTAAGCAATTGGTAATTAAATATTTTTAAAAATTTTCCCTAAACAATGTAACATTTTGGAAAAAAATGTTCACGAAAATTAATTGTCGCACACAACGAGTCTGTGTGGAAAATGTCAGCTCGATTGGATCACGGGAAGTGGGTTAAAAAACGACCGAAAGATTGGCACGGTCGTAAGCAAGCAAGCAAGCACGCAAGCAAGCAAGCGAACTTAATATAAAGGATTTAAAGACACCCAACTCCCACACCCAACTCACTGAGCTATGCTCATCACGGAGGGTGGTGCGCCCCCTGGCGCACAGAGCTTGGAATTGCAGGAGATCTGATTAAAATCAATCCTCCAGTATAAGCAACATGTGGTATTGCAGAAAATCAGATTACAATAAATTCTCCAGCATAGCTGGGTGGGGAGGGTGGGGAGGGTAGGGCTGGGTGGGGATTGGCTGGGTGGGGAGGGTGGGGCTGGGTGGGGAGGGGCTGGGTGGAGAGGGGCTGGGTGGGGAGGGGCTGGGTGGGGAGGGGCTGGTCACCCCGTGGTGCCCTTATAAAACTCAACGTTTAACCTACTCACGCCGGCTTGTGCCCGCCCTCACAGTCGGGCATATTTGCGGAATACACCACGCCGCCGTTGACCCTGGCCATTGACCGAGCAACCCAACGTGTTCCTACCAGCTCCCTCCGCAGCAGGACAATGTGTTTGTAGGATTCTCAACTCCAGCCTCCCAGAACAGGGTCCCCGCACTCACGGCAAGACGCAGGGCAGCGGCGCCCCCCGCAGGAGAGGGGATGCCGCTGCGGAGCACAACATCGACACGATCCTTCACGGAGTGGCCGCAGCAACGCCGCCGACTGGGAGCGGGCACACTGCCCAGGGGGACGAGAATCACGTGGGGAGAGGCGGTCCACTCCGCCAAGACAATCGTCGCCGTGCCGCGGGGGACACGCGGGCAACCGCGCGCGGGAGAGGACTCACCACCACCAAGGCCCCCCAAACTATCATACACCACCAACACCATCAACCACCATCACCACCAACCACCGCCACCACCAACCACCACCACCACCAACCACCATCACCATCACCACCACCATCAACCACCACAATCACCCACCACCATCAACCACCATCATCACCATCACATGCTCTTGGCCACACTGCAGCAGAATCTGCGGCTACCGGATCGGCCTCTTCAGTCGTCGGAAGATCCACGAACAGGAGTCGCCAGGAGGATCAATCCACACTCGAGCGCCGAGTGGTCGCCAACGACGAGTGCACGTACGTGTGTATGTTGAATTTCTTTCGCACCGTACATATATGTGTATATGTTGGATTTCTTTAACACCGTATGTATGTGTGTATGTTGAATTCATTTCGCACCGTACATATATGTGTGTATGTTAAATTTCTTTAGCACCGTATGTATGTGTGTATGTTGGATTTCTTTCACACCGTACGTATGTGTGTATGTTGAATTTCTTTAGCACCGTATGTATGTGTGTATGTTGAATTCATTTCGCACCGTACATATATGTGTGTATGTTGAATTTTTGTCACACCGTACGTATGTGTATGTTGCATTTTTTTCGCACCTTACATATACGTGTGTATGTTTAATTTATTTCGCACCGTACGTATATGTGTGTATGTTGAATTTCTTTCACACCGTACGTAGCTGTGTATGTATGTTGAATTTCTTTCACACCGTACGTATGTTGGTATCTTGAATTTCTTTCACACCGTACATATCTGTGTATGTTGAATTTATTTCACACCGTACGTATGTTTGTATCTTGAATTTCTTTCACACCGTACATATCTGTGTATGTTGAATGTATTTCGCACCGTACGTATATATGTCGAATTTCTTTCGCACCGTACGTAGCCAACCGTCCTTATGGGAGGTGCGGGGAAGGACAAACTAAACACGACAACAAGAAGCAATTCTAAGGAAATTAGTTTTCACTCTAGATGTTAAAGATGTTTGTGTAGAGCAAGTTGTGTATGTACCTTGTGTGTGTAGTGTGGAGTGTGTAGTGTAGTACGCATATGAAATCACCGCTGCATGACAAGACCATCCCTCCAGCAGTGGATTGATCATGGGCGATAATGATTTGGTGTATATGGGTATACGTGTGTGTGTGTAGTGGATCTGCCAGTCATCTCAGACAGTCAACCCATGGCACCTGGGGCTGTCCCGTGACCTCCTGCCAGCAAGCCTTCAACACTTCACGTGGCTTCAAAGTGCACCTAGCCTGGCACCGCCACTGCGCTGTTGTTGTGATTGTTATCGTGTACGGTATTGTGTTTACGGAGTCCGGTAAGAACTTCACGTGACCGGCACGGAGCCAGGAACTTGTGCTGTTGAAGGTAACCTGATATTTCTTTTTTTTACAAATTAAAAACTGGCTGTCACCTGATGAAGCTAGTTGTAATTACTGGCGAAACGTCGTACTCAGATTGTAAATGTTGTGGCTTGACTCTCCAACACACCGGTGGTGCTGTTCTAGTGACGAATTGGCACGTTCTGTTTACGTGACAACCCTTACTAGTTGGCTGTGTCGGGTGGTGGCGGGTTTTAACGACACATACTCTTTGGTTCTTTCGCTAAAGTCACGTAGGTAGAAAAAAATAATAGATCACGACGTTTCGATCGCAGCAACAAGCGACCGTCTTCACCTGTATATGTGACTTTACCGAAAGAACCAAAGAGTATGGATTCCTGTAGTCACGAAACCTTCAAATCAAGATTTTAACGACACATTTATCTAACCCAAAAACACCTCTATTATGACTTTTAGTTTTTGTAAAATAATAAAACGAATGTGATCAAATCCGAGGGCGGTGAGACGGTCATAGCGGTAGCTCGTTCGCCGCACGTTGCAGAGGAGGTTCGCGGTTCGATGCCAGCGGCCGCCCTGATTAATACTGCGGCGGATGTAATAAATGTGTAATAATTACGAGCCGTTTGCTTCACAATATACGTCATTGTAAAACAATAGATAATCTCGAATTACATCGCGAATAATTCAGTTCACATTATACGTAGCGATCGTCGCTGCCCACCGATTGGAAGATGAATGCCCCAGGTCACTGTTTCAAAATGAGACTTTTACTCGCCTCGTGAGTTGTCGCCCTTGTCAAAGCAAAATCAACTGCAACGCTATAAACCACGGTGTGCGCTGCGCCGCCTAGCGGACAGAACGTGCTGTTTGTTCGTGAAATACACGTCGGTCCAGATGTCTTGTGACTCACATGAAACTAAGTAAGGTTGATTTAAAACAGAAATGAATATGCAAAGGAATATAACATGTTTAGGGGTCAATTGAATGGTGTTGGGGGGGGGGGGGTGACAATACATCTGGGCCACTTTGTGCAACGTCCGTGAGCTCGAGTTCAGAGTTGTTAGAGAGACCTGAATGACACCAAGACAGTGTTCATTGTAAGAGCAACGGTTTACGTGAACAAAGTGCGGCAATGATGCAAATATAAATCACGGCGAAAACAACCGCGTTACATAACTTGAACATCAAAGGTAACCTACGTACGCTTCACATCGATGCGTGTGCATGTTCGTGACGGCAGCTTAGGAGGCCTTCATCCATGGTCAATCCACTACTCACCCATCCCGTGCAGTTAATTAATGATTGCACTTTAGAATAAATAAAGAAAATGTGTTTTTGTTCATTTATACTGGAGGAATCCGATAAGCTATCAATAACTTTTTCACAGATAATAATAAGAATTTACATCTATGTGTAAGGCGCCTTACACATACAATCATCCTTATGGGGTTTGTTAAATGTATACCACTTAGAGGGACGTCAACACACTGGGCGGAATTACCAACAGTGACTTGGGTCCAACGGAGATTTTAAAAAATTAACCCGTAAAAACAAAGTTTTTCACTATAAATCCTTTATATGCGTGGCGGCTAGAGTCCTCTCGTCCTCTGGCTTGAGATGGCTGCCACCTATGGGTCAGATGATTGCCTGCCACCATTAAGCAATTGGTAATTAAATATAATTTATTTTTTCCTAAAAAGTGTAAAATTTTGGAGAAAAAAAATTTCACGAAAATAAATTGTCACGCACAACGAGTCTCTGTGCAAGATGTCAGCTCGATTGGATCACGGGAAGTGGGTTAAAAAACGACCGAAATATTTGCACGTTCGTAAGCGCGCAAGCAAGCAAGTGAACTTAATATAAAGGATTTTAAAAAGAAAGTGACATACACACTCCGACATCTGCCGCTGGAACATGAAATTCAGCAAGAGACGTGTGATTACGTGAATTCAATCCGGTGTGTGTGTGGGCGTCGTGCTGGCTAACCAACCTCCTCGCTTGCCGTGCCGGCCTTCATTGATGCTCGCTATCAGCACTTGCCCAAGCAGTCTGCTGTGGGTCTTTGTCTTCGTGTGACCAGATCGATGTAACTTATTGACAACGGAGGCACGGGTTTGGAGTGCGTCTTACTTTCTGGAGATTGCGGTGCAGTCAGTGGTTTTAGTGACCCGATTCACTTTGATAGCATTCACATTCACGGGACAAGTCGATTTCATGGTGCGAGTGAGTGGAAGGAGTTAAATCGATTCCGCGTTGCACCATTACGAATAACAGTTGATCATATTGGGCTCCACCGGGTTGTAGTCATATCATTGTGCCGTGCGTGGAGTAATCGCGTTCTGTGTAATGTGTTTGTCCTGTTTGGAGAATGACATTCTGCCATAGGGACGTGGTTAGTGCCTTCCATGCGAGAAAGGACCTCCAAGAGACTCGAGCAACACGAAGCCCTCGTGTGAGCGAGGGGCACTTTGACTACATTTCACACCGTTGACTAAATGCTACATTATTGAGCCTATTGACTATGGCCGGTTCGGTATGTCATTGACTGTATTGACTGCATGGGTTGCACTACACCATTGAGGGTATTGACTCAACGGTAGACCGTTGACTGCACACGTATTGGCTCGGCTTCGTGAGGATGTAACCAGCCCGTGTGTGTGTACAGGCACTCGAGGTGAACTGTTGCTTTGCAGAACCGTGAGAGGGGTGGAGATGGATTAGGGAGGCCTTCATCCAGCAGTGGATTGCCCATTGCTGATCATAATGACGAAGAATGATGATTGTGGTTTTCAAATACAGTATCTTCTTTTGTAAAATAATTCATCCGACTGGCTTATTTTAAATAACTGCAAGTTATTACGGCTATATTTCATTGTTAACTTAATGCACTTTTGCTTTTGAAAATGCGAAATAAAAATCAATTGAAAACAAACCACATGCTGCAGTGATGTATTTTTTAATTCAATAAATGATTTGTGTGGCCATGAACATTACACGGGCAAAGGAGTTCAGAGTAATCTCAAGACACGTGCCTTTTAGCATTGACACGTTTGGCGAATTCCATCCGTGTCGCGCGTGTGCGAACACATCGGAGTACCCGGATAAAATCCACGCACCACGACGCCTACACGGGAATAACACTTGGCCCAGCGTGGAAGGACCACACAGATGGGTTCGCAAGTCCGCTTCTTCCATGACCGGTGTCGCTACGGCTCGGTGCATTAAACCCCCGTTCATTCATACAACGCGGACGCTGCTGGCCACATTTGTGTAGGCTGCTAATGGGATGGTGTCGCAGCTGAATTCTAGATTTGAAGCTTTCGTGACTGCAAGGATTCATATTCTTAGGTTTTTTTCGGTAAAGTCACGTAGGTAAAATTTTAAATTAATAATAAGTATAACCCGTAAAAACAAAGTTTTTCACTATAAATCCTTTATATGCGTGGCAGCGAACTTAATATAAAGGATTTAAAAATATATTCGCCTGTGGAGGACGCGGGGATCGATCCCACGACCTTTGGCATGGGAAGCGAGGGCGCTACCAACTGCGCTACTCCGCCACGGCCTGTGGAGGGGTTACGCTCTGGGCTCTTACACTCTGACGTTCAGCCAAAGCCATGAATGCGTTCTATTTGAATATATGTTAAATAATTTTTTTGCCTAAAAAGTGTAAAATTTTGGGAATTTTTTTTCACGAACAATAATTGTCTGGCACAACGAGTCTGTGTGGAAAATGTCAGCTCGATTGGATCACGGGAAGTGGGTTAAAAAACGACCGAAAGATTTGCACGGTCCTAAGCAAGCAAGCAAGCACGCAAGCAAGCAAGCAAGCACGCGAACTTAATATAAAGGATTTAAAAATAAAATAAAAATCACGACGTTTCGGAGGCAACACAAGCTTCCGTCTTCAGGTGGAACCGTCACAGAACGATAGCTGTATCAACACGATAACTGTATCAGCTATCGTGCTGTGACGGTTCCACCTGTAGACGGAAGCTTATGTTGCCTCCGAAACGTCGTGATTTTTATTTTATTGTACTTTAATTACTTTTCATTTAATTTTTTTACCTACGTGTCTTTACCGAAAAAACCTAAGAATATGGCCCCGTGAATGTCCTCGCGGTCTCCCGGGTCTCGGCCCTCCCATTGATTGGCCGCGTCTCGCCACTGCTCGCCAGGGAAACTGGGTGAGGGGTCTCCTCACCCAGTTTCCCTGGCGAAGCTCTCGGGACACGGCCGCAGAGTCGCCACCACCATCTTCTCCAAAGATCATAACCACCACCACCCGTTCCTTCCTCCACCATCACCACCTTCAACAATCATCTCCTGAGTAGCATAGTTGGCTACGTACGGCGCGAAGCAAGTTCTAAAGAGCCTGGACATGTTCAAGCATCCCATGTTTGAGCCCCACTACAGCACCGACCCTACGAGCCGGATCTGTCGTGGGACCAGCACGGGGCTCAGCAGAACCCCGGTGAGAGGAGGATGCGTTAGGCCCGGCCGAGAGGCGCCCAGCACCAGCAGCAGGTTTCTCGGGGCCCTGGCAGCCCGGCTGGGAGGAAGCCCCGCGTAACAGATTCTGGGTGAGAGACTCAAGGTTTGAGGAAACAGGCCACCCCCCAGATGACCAGCAAGAGGTTTGCCCGAGTGAAGGGAGTGTGGCTGTGGTGCTCGGTGTGAGGGCAGTTCATGTGTTATTCCGCTAAGCTCCCATGGGTGGGGTTCGCGCTCCGGTCTGGCCATGAAGTCACCGGTCCCCGTGGGGTCAAGAGGTCGGCCCTGGCTCCGCTACCGCTCCTCGGCTTCGCCAGGGGGCATCCCCGGTGACGTCATCGATGCAGAGGTGGTTGGGCGGGCGAGTGACGAGTTCCCGAGTTCAAAATCCACCTCGGTAATTTTGGATGTGAAATTCTCAAGTAAATAGTGTTGCACTCATGAACTCACGTTCAACTGTACATGGAGACTCAAAGTTAACGGGAATATATTTATACGTGTTTAGTTTTTTAATAGGTTACATCAAAAAACATGTTTACCACGACACTCTCTTAATAAGCCAAAAATGTGGATGCTGTACCGATCCCTCGTGGAGTAGGGGGCTTTATGACCACGTCCCGAGCAGGCAACCCGAGATCGCGTCTCAAGTCCGAATTTTACCAATTTTTTTTTTTTTACAATTTTCGTGATGACGTCAAGTAACGATTTTTTAATGCAGTGACGTCATCGCCAGTACGTTTTGCTCCTTAAAATGTAAAATTAAGTTACCCGCGAATTTTTTTTTGCATTTTAGTGAATCCCATTCATCCGAAACGAAGATGTTCCAAATGACGATGACTTAATAACCAGAACGTTTCCAGCATTCATGGTGCTCTCGTGGCGCAGTGGATTGCACGACTGCCTCTGAAGCTGGTAAACCTGAGTTCAAATCCAACACAAACCTTTTGCGAAATAAAAAAAATGCGTGACGTCACACAAGACGCGATGACGTTATCACGTATAGTGTGATGTCATCAAACCATACGTGATGACGCCATCGCGTATGTTTATACAGCCACGTGCTTGCAAGAACGAGCACTACACTGCGTGGAGACCCATGTACATGTGGGAAGACGCGGTGGCTCAAGGCGATGAGAGGACGAGCCCGGATTCGGGAGGTGCAAGGTTCGAATTCCAGCAAAAAGGTGAGTGGCGAATAAATAATGCCTAATACGACGGGTGCCTATGTGAGTGTATTGACATGTGTGTGTTACCTACGTGACTTTACCGAAAGAACTAAGAGTATGAATCCTTGCAGTCACGAAAGCTTCAAATCTAGAATGCGTGTGTCTCTCTGTGGTTGCAGGTGGAGCTGTGGAGAGGAGCTGGACCTCAATGGCGTGCTGGTGGGAGACCCTGACCAAGTGTGAAGAAGACCTGGAGCAACCTGGAAGGAACGAGATGAAAGAAAGAGGAACAGAAACGAGCAATACTTTTTTTGCATGACGTTAATGAAATGTTGACCACTAGGGGGCACTGTCCTACCGCTAGGGGGCGCTGTCCTACCGCTAGGGGGCGCTGTTGCATTCAAACACCATTTGAAGAGGCAACCTTTTGCACATAAACGGACTAAAACCGGTTTTTCAACAATTTTAAGCGAAAAGCCACGGTTTTATGCAAAAACACGGTAAAATCTGCCAAGAAAACAAAAAAATGTACGTCAACATTGCAAAGTAGTCATATCCAGCCATCCACGAACAGTGCTTTGCTGTGAAAAGGTGTTAAAACTGTTGTTTTTAAGAAAAAAAAGAAATTTTACTGCAAAATATTTATGTAAATATTTTCTAGTTTAAAAAACCCGTGGAATACAAATAAACCAACAGAGATGTAATGTAAAAGAAGTCAACACACATACATCTGGCTATTTAAATCTTTAAAACCCGTAAAGAGTAACCAGTCGTGACAAAACAAGCCATGTCTAAAATGCAACGCGTCCCTTTTAAATGTGTAATCCCATCAGGAAAACCACAGTGAGCAAACCGCTTGAGCAACCATTAAGAACTCGTTCACTGCAGTCTCTCCCCTCTCATCTCACTCCACTCCCTGCGCTCTCCTACCCGGCTCCAGGTCCTCGGTCCCGGCTGCAGCTGCTGGGTCTCCCAGCTCCAGATGTAGGGTTTCTTGAGTCCAGGTGTAAAGTCTCCTGCCTGTAGTTGTGCGGTCTGCTGGCTCCAGGTGCGATGTAAGCGTGGATCTGCGTGTGTGCGCGTCTCGTCACTGAATCCCCATGGCTCCCAGCACCGCGTCGATTTAACTCCTCGCCCACTGCAATCCCAGTTGCTACTGTCGTCGTTTTCTCCACTTGCCCGCGGCGTCACCTCCACCTGCACAACCGCAGCGCGGCGTCTCGCGGGGTGTGAGTCTCCCGTAACCTCTCACCCCGGTCAGGAGTCGAACCGAGTTCCCTGCGCCGTGAGTCGGTTCCGTCCCTCGTGGTGCCGCCTGCATCTGTGCCGGGAGCGCTCTGCTGACTGGTTCTGCGGGTTCTCGCTCGCCCCCTGCAGAACAAACATAGCCAGTTGTGTGCGTGTGAGTCTGTGCGAGTGTGGGGAGTGTGCGACAGGGATGGCATCTGTCGCCTGCACCTTATTTTGATTTTACTTTTATTAATTTTAATTTTTTACCTACGTGACTTTACCGAAAAAACCTCAGAATATGGCCCCGTGAATGTCCTCGCGGTCTCCCGGGTCTCGGCCCTCCCATTGATTGGCCGAGTCTCGCCGCTCCTGCTCACCATGTCCTGCCAGCCCGGCCCGGCTGGCGTGAGCGATTGAGGGGTCTCCTCCCCCAGTTTCCCTGGCGAAGCTCTCGGGACACGGCCGCAGAGTCGCCACCACCATCTTCTCCAAAGATCATAACCACCACCACCAACCGTTCCTTCCTCCACCATCACCTCCACCTTCAACAATCATCTCCTGAGTAGCATAGTTGGCTACGTACGGCGCGAAGCAAGTTCTACAGAGCCAGGACACGTTCAAGAATCCCATGTCTGAGCCCCACTACAGCACCCACCCTACGAGCGGGATCTGTCATGGGACGAGCACGGGGCTCAGCGAAACCCCGGTGAGAGGAGGATGCGTTAGGCCCGGCCGAGAGGCGCCCAGCACCAGCAGCAGGTTTCTCGGGGCCCTGGCACTGGCAGACTGGCTGGGAGGAGGCACTGCGTAACAGATTCTGGGTGAGAGACTCAAGGTTTAAGGAAACAGGCCACCCCCCCAGATGACCAGCAAGAGGTTTGCCCGAGTGAAGGGAGTGTGGCTGTGGTGCTCGGTGTGAGGGCAGTTCATGTGTTATTCCGCTAAGCTCCCATGGGTGGGGTTCGCGCTCCGGTCTGGCCATGAAGTCACCGGTCCCCGTGGGGTCAAGAGGTCGGCCCTGGCTCCGCTCCCGCTCCTCGGCTTCGCCAGGGGGCATCCCCGGTGACGTCATCGATGCCAGGTGGTTGGGCGGGCGAGTGACGAGTTCCCGAGTTCAAAATCCACCTCGGTAATTTTGGATGTGAAATTCTCAAGTAAATAGTGTTGCACTCATGAACTCACGTTCAACTGTACATGGAGACTCAAAGTTAACGGGAATATATTTATACGTGTTTAGTTTTTTAATAGGTTACATCAAAAAACATGTTTACCACGACACTCTATTAATAAGCCAAAAATGTGGATGCTGTACCGATCCCTCGTGGAGTAGGGGGCTTTATGACAACGTCCCGAGCAGGCAACCCGAGATCGCGTCTCAAGTCCGACTTTTACCAATTTTTATTTTTTTTTACAATTTTCGTGATGACGTCAAGTAACGATTTTTTTAATGCAGTGACGTCATCGCCAGTACGTTTTGCTCCTTAAAATGTAAAATTAAGTTGCCCTCGAATTTTCTTTTTTTCATTTTAGTGAATCCCATTCATCCGAAACGAAGATGTTCCAAATGACGATGACTTAATAACCAAAACGTTTCCAGCATTCATGTGCGCTTGTGGCGCAGTGGATTGCATGACTGCTTCTGAAGCTGGTAAACCTGAGTTCAAATCCAACACAAACCTTTTGCGAAATATAAAAAATGCGTGACGTCACACAAGACGCGATGACGTCATCACGTATAGTGTGATGTCATCAAACCATACGTGATGACGCCATCGCGTATGTTTATACAGCCACGTGCTTGCAAGAACGAGCACTACACGGCGTGGAGACCCATGTACCTGTGTGAAGACGCGGTGGCTCAAGGTGATGAGAGGACGAGCCTGGATTCGCGAGGTGCAAGGTTCGAATCCCAGCAAAAATGTGAGTGGTGAATAAATAATGCCTAATACGACGGGTGTCTATGTGAGCGTATTGACATGTGTGTGTTACCTACGTGACTTTACCGAAAGAACTAAGAGGATGAATCCTTGCAGTCACGAAAGCTTCAAATCTAGAATGCGTGTGCTCTCTGTGGTTGCAGGTGGAGCTGTGGAGAGGAGCTGGGCCTCCACGGCGTGCTGGTGGGAGACCCTGACCAAGTGTGAAACAGACCTGGAGCAACCTGGAAGGAACGAGATGAAAGAAAGAGGAACAGAAACGAGCAATAATTATTTTTGCATGACGTTAATGAAATGTTGACCACTAGGGGGCGCTGTCCTACCGCTAGGGGGCGCTGTCCTACCGCTAGGGGGCGCTGTTGCATTCAAACACCCATTGAAGAGGCAACCTTTTGCAAATAAACGGACTAAAACCGGTTTTTCAACAATTTTAAGCGAAAAGCCACGGTTTTATGCAAAAACACGGTAAAATCTGCCAAGAAAACAAAAAAATGTACGTCAACATAGCAAAGTAGTCATATACAGCCATCCACGAAAAGTGCTTTGCTGTGAAAAGGTGTTAAAACTGTTGTTTTAAAGACAAAACATTGATATTTTACTGCAAAATATTAATATAAATATTTTCTAGTTCAAAAAAACGCGTGGAATACAAAGAAGCCAACAGAGCTGTGATGTGAAAGGAGTTCAACATACATACATCTGGCTATTTAAATCTTTAAAACTCGTAAAGAGTAACCAGTCGTGACAAAACAAGCCATGACTAAAACGCAACGCGTCCCTTTTAAATGTGGAATCCCATCAGGAAAACCACAGTGAGCAGACCGCTTAAGCAACCATTAAGAACTCGTTCACTGCGGTCTCTCCCCTCTCATCTCACTCCCCTCCCTGCGCTCTCCTACCCGGCTCCAGGTCCTCGGTCCCGGCTGCAGCTGCTGGTTCTCCCAGCTCCAGATGTAGGGTCTCGTGAGTCCAGGTGTAAAGTCTCCTACCTGTAGTTGTGCGGTCTGCTGGCTCCAGGTGCGATGTAAGCGTGGATCTGCGTGTGTGCGCGTCTCGTCACTGAATCCCCATGGCTCCCAGCACCGCGTCGATTTAACTCCTCGCCCACTGCAATCCCAGTGGCTACTGTCGCCGTTCTCTCCACTTGCCACCTCCACCTGCACAACCGCAGCGCGGCGTCTCGCGGGGTGTGAGTCTCCCGTAACCTCTCATCCCGGTCAGGAGTCGAACCGAGTTCCCGGCGCCGTGAGTCGAGTCCGTACCTCGTGGTGCCGCCTGCATCTGTGCCGGGAGCGCTCTGCTGACTGGTTCTGCGGGTTCTCGCTCGCCCCCTGCAGAACAAACATAGCCAGTTGTGCGCGTGTGAGTCTCTGCGAGTGTGGGGAGTGTGCGACAGGGATGTCATCTGTCGCATGCACTTTATTTTTATTTTACTTTTATTAATTTAAATTTTTTACCTATGTGACTTTACCGAAAAAACCTAAGAATATGGCCCCGTGAATGTCCTCGCGGTCTCCCGGGTCTCGGCCCTCCCATTGATTGTCCGCGTCTCGCAGCTCCTGCTCACCATGTCCTGCCAGCCCGGCCCGGCTGGCGTGAGCGATTGAGGGGTCTCCTCCCCCAGTTTCCCTGGCGAAGCTCTCGGGACACGGCCGCAGAGTCGCCACCACCATCTTCTCCAAAGATCATAACCCCCACCACCACCCGTTCCTTCCTCCACCATCACCTCCACCTTCAACAATCATCTCCTGAGTAGCATAGTTGGCTACGTACGGCGCGAAGCAAGTTCTACAGAGCCAGGACACGTTCAAGCATCCCATGTTTGAGCCCCACTACAGCACCGACCCCACGAGCCGGATCTGTCGTGGAACCAGCACGGGGCTCAGCAGAACCCCGGTGAGAGGAGGATGCGTTAGGCCCGGCCGAGAGGTGCCCAGCACCAGCTGCAGGTTTCTCGGGGCCCTGGCACTGGCAGACTGGCTGGGAGGAGGCCCCGCGTAACAGATTCGGGGTGAGAGACTCAAGGTTTAAGGAAACAGGCCACCCCCCCAGATGACGAGCAAGAGGTTTGCCCGAGTGAAGGGAGTGTGGCTGTGGTGCTCGGTGTGAGGGCAGTTCATGTGTTATTCCGCTAAGCTCCCATGGGTGGGGTTCGCGCTCCGGTCTGGCCATGAAGTCACCGGTCCCCGTGGGGTCAAGAGGTCGGCCCTGGCTCCGCTCCCGCTCCTCGGCTTCGCCAGGGGGCATCCCCGGTGACATCATCGATGCCAGGTGGTTGGGCGGGCGAGTGACGAGTTCAAAATCCACCTCGGTAATTTTGGATGTGAAATTCTCAAGTAAATAGTGTTGCACTCATGAACTCACGTTCAACTGTACATGGAGACTCAAAGTTAACGGGAATATATTTATACGTGTTTAGTTTTTTAATAGGTTACATCAAAAAACATGTTTACCACGACACTCTCTTAATAAGCCAAACATGTGGATTCTGTACCGATCCCTCGTGGAGTAGGGGGCTTTATGACAACATCCCGAGCAGGCAACCCGAGATCGCGTCTCAAGTCCTACTTTTACCAATTTTTATTTTTTTTACAATTTTCGTGATGACGTCAAGTAACGATTTTTTTTAATGCAGTGACGTGATCGCCAGAACGTTTTGCTCCTTAAAATGTTAAATTAAGTTACCCTCGAATTTTTTTTTTTCATTTTAGTGAATCCCATTCATCCGAAACGAAGATGTTCCAAATGACGATGACTTAATAACCAAAACGTTTCCAGCATTCATGTGCGCTCGTGGCGCAGTGGATTGCATGACTGCTTCTGAAGCTGGTAAACCTGAGTTCAAATCCAACACAAACCTTTTGCGAAATATAAAAAATGCGTGACGTCACACAAGACGCGATGACGTCATCACGTATAGTGTGATGTCATCAAACCATACGTGATGACGCCATCGCGTATGTTTATACAGCCACGTGCTTGCAAGAACGAGCACTACACGGCGTGGAGACCCATGTACCTGTGTGAAGACGCGGTGGCTCAAGGTGATGAGAGGACGAGCCTGGATTCGGGAGGTGCAAGGTTCGAATCCCAGCAAAAATGTGAGTGGTGAATAAATAATGCCTAATACGACGGGTGTCTATGTGAGTGTATTGACATGTGTGTGTTACCTACGTGACTTTACCGAAAGAACTAAGAGGATGAATCCTTGCAGTCACGAAAGCTTCAAATCTAGAATGCGTGTGCTCTCTGTGGTTGCAGGTGGAGCTGTGGAGAGGAGCTGGGCCTCCACGGCGTGCTGGTGGGAGACCCTGACCAAGTGTGAAACAGACCTGGAGCAACCTGGAAGGAACGAGATGAAAGAAAGAGGAACAGAAACGCGCAATAATTATTTTTGCATGACGTTAATGAAATGTTGACCACTAGGGGGCGCTGTCCTACCGCTAGGGGGCGCTGTCCTACCGCTAGGGGGCGCTGTTGCATTCAAACACCCATTGAAGAGGCAACCTTTTGCAAATAAACGGACTAAAACCGGTTTTTCAACAATTTTAAGCGAAAAGCCACGGTTTTATGCAAAAACACGGTAAAATCTGCCAAGAAAACAAAAAAATGTACGTCAACATAGCAAAGTAGTCATATACAGCCATCCACGAAAAGTGCTTTGCTGTGAAAAGGTGTTAAAACTGTTGTTTTAAAGACAAAACATTGATATTTTACTGCAAAATATTAATATAAATATTTTCTAGTTCAAAAAAACGCGTGGAATACAAAGAAGCCAACAGAGCTGTGATGTGAAAGGAGTTCAACATAAATACATCTGGCTATTTAAATCTTTAAAACCCGTAAAGAGTAACCAGTCGTGACAAAGCAAGCCATGTCTAAAATGCAACGCGTCCCTTTTAAATGTGGAATCCCATCAGGAAAACCACAGTGAGCAAACCGCTTGAGCAACCATTAAGAACTCGTTCACTGCGGTCTCTCCCCTCTCATCTCACTCCCCTCCCTGCGCTCTCCTACCCGGCTCCAGGTCCTCGGTCCCGGCTGCAGCTGCTGGGTTTCCCAGCTCCAGATGTAGGGTTTCTTGAGTCCAGGTGTAAAGTCTCCTGCCTGTAGTTGTGCGGTCTGCTGGCTCCAGGTGCGATGTAAGCGTGGATCTGCGTGTGTGCGCGTCTCGTCACTGAATCCCCATGGCTCCCAGCACCGCGTCGATTTAACTCCTCGCCCACTGCAATCCCAGTGGCTACTGTCGCCGTTCTCTCCACTTGCCCGCGGCGTCACCTCCACCTGCACAACCGCAGCGCGGCGTCTCGCGGGGTTTGAGTCTCCCGTAACCTCTCACCCCGGTCAGGAGTCGAACCGAGTTCCCGGCGCCGTGAGTCGAGTCCGTACCTCGTGGTGCCGCCTGCATCTGTGCCGGGAGTGCTCTGCTGACTGGTTCTGCGGGTTCTCGCTCGCCCCCTGCAGAACAAACATAGCCAGTTGTGCGTGTGAGTCTGTGCGAGTGTGGGGAGTGTGCGACAGGGATGTCCTCTGTCGCCTGCACTATTTAACGCCTCGTGTGACCACGTCGATCGAGAAGCGTTCCATGGATGTATCGGTGGAAGGTCCATCTGGCATAGATACAGCGGGAGGTTGATCAATGCCCGGGTGCGATTGAGCGATGGCTTTGTATTGTTCAACCATATTGTGTATGTGGATGATGTGGTGAATGCTGGCCCCTCCGAAGAGTTGGAGACGCTACTGCTGAATGTGGGGCATTATACTTGAATTGGGGCCTTACCATCAGCCCCACAAAAAAAACATGCCTGGATATTTGATGTTATTGAATACTCCCCTCTCGCAACTCCGAATGATGTGGCAGTTGTGGAGAGAGTGAAGTCCTTTCTGGCAGTGTGCTCATGGCCAGTGCCTGTTTGGCAGCCGAGTTCGTAATCCACATCAGTCGAGCAGCATTCATTTTAATCAGCTGCATAACGCAGTGTGGAAGCTACCACAGTTATCCCCTCCCGTTTTCATGCTTGCGAAACGTGAAGTCCTCTAAATGAACAACTACGCCAGTTTGCAACATTTAGGTTTGCCTGCCTACGTTCTATTCTGGGTTTTACCAGACTGGATTTTGTGAGGAGCTCACATATTCTTTAAACGATCTGGACACAATCTTGATTTGAAGCTTTCGTGACTTTACCGAAAGATCCAAAGAGTATAGATCTGGACACAGTCCCATCAGTGATCTCCTCTGGTAAGCGAGTCTGCTGGGTCATGTAGCCCGCATGCATATCCGCTGCATCCCCAATCAGATTCTGTTTGGCCGAGTTGATGGGGCTTAACGGACACGGCATGGACTAGAACGGAGTTTGACTGATGTGTAGCCGATTGGACTTGCCGATGACTTGTATCAACAGCGTCAAAATCGGCCTCTGGGGGAAGTTCGTGAAGGACACTGCCGAGGAGTTGGAGGCAGTCGCCCTCTAGTGTCAACGGAGGTCAGAGGAGCGACGCTCACAACAACTAGCAGAGCGTCGGGTGACTAAAACGCAGAGAGTTGGTACAGTGGGAAGCACAGCTGGTGCATCTGCCAGTCATCTGCCAGTCATCTGTTAGTCAACCCACGGCACCTGGATCCGTTCCGTGACCTGCCAGCGGATCTTTGACACTTCACGTGGCCTCGAAGTGCACCTAGCATGGCACAAGCGCCGTGGTGACGTCACCGCCACTTCGTGGCGACTGGCTGCTGTTGCTGTTGTGAGTGTAAGTACATGAGAAGAGTATTCAGGGCATTCTCTCACAATATTTTGCGGGTCGCTGGTCGACTGGAGTAGGTAGCAAGTGAATAGAGCCACAGGGAGAGATATAACGCACTGGATATAAGTTTTAAGGATATATTTTGTCAGGACATATCTATGCATGTATGTATGTAACTTCTATTGCACCATATGTAGCCAAGGAAAATACACTAAATACAAAATGCAGTTCTTCCACAAAATGTGTACAAAACTAAATTGAAACGCCTCGCTCAGATCAGATGAATATACATTTTATTTTAAATTAATTCGCAAACTACAACAGCCGTCTCGCTGCAAATTCTGCGGCAGATGTCCGCTCATAATTCGTCAAAGCGATGTCCGCTGAACTTCTTTCGCACCGTACCTAGCCAACCGTGTGCCTGTGTGTGCGTGACGCCTCCTGACCCCAGGGTCACAACAACAGCCACAGCTCTTGGTGCCAGGCTAGGTGTCCTTTTGCAGCCACGCGGACCGTCACAACACTGGCCGCTGGCAGGTCACGGGAGAGCCCCCCCCCCTCCCCCCGGCGTGTTCTGGGTCAAGCAACGACTGCGATGAGTGGCAGCTGCACCACATTGTGCCCACCACTCCACATTCACAGACTCTCACACAAGGACAAGTTCAACTTGTACACTCCTGCGATCAGCACGGTCGTGTGCTGGGGAGGTAGGTGGGGATGGAGGGGGGGGTCTTGCATCCAGTAGTGGGATTGACAAGCAAGCAGCTGAGTCAAGGTAGAGGGATGCCCCTGCACCTGTCGATGGTTGACGCAAGCGCGGCAGACACGGCAAGCGAAATGGACTCATCTTGATTTGAAGCTTTCGTGACGGCATTAATCCATACTCTTTGGTTCTTTCGGTAAAGTCACGTGGGTAGAAATAAAATAAAACAAATCACGACGTTTCGATCGCAACACAAGCGGTCGTCATCAGGCAAATGACGTCCGCTTGTGTTGCGATCTAAACGTCGTTATTTGCTTTATTTCATTTTGTCAAAATGGAACTGTTCAGCGCACGCGCCTATCCATTGTGCGATTTCGAATCACGCTCGGATCACGCACCGGGGTTAATGTAAATGGTAGCGCTGACAAGGAGCTCCAGGGTCGAGGATAATCGCGAGCTTTCAAACGACTCCTCGCTCTTTCGATTTGAAGCTTTCGTGACTGCAGGGATTCATCTTCTTGGTTATTTCGGTAAAGTCACGTAGAATGGAAATAATTAAATAATAAAATTAAAACATAATAAAATTATTCTCACGACGTTTCGGCCACAACGCAAGCAGCCGTCCTCAGGTGAAGAACAGGTCTGTCGGAAAGACAGACGTCGTGAGAATTATTTTATAATGTTTTATTTTTATTATTTTATTATTTCCATTCTACGTGACTTTACCGAAAGAACCAAGAAGATGACTCCTCGCTCATTGACGTCGCAGGAGCCGCCAGAAGAACATCGATGGATTTTTTTTTTATCGACAAACTAAACATTTTTAAGATTTCAAGAGCCGACAATGCGTCACGAAGCAGTCCTCAACGAGCCGCAGGAAGCCCGACGCGTGGTCGGGAACAAGTTGCCGGGAGAGGGCGCAGGCGATGGGGCAGATGCCTGCTCAGGCGACGTCTCTCGCAATGACAAAGATCACCCGTGAGGGTTGCCGTGAGTGAGCGCGCCGCGAGGTTTGTGAGGTCAGCGCCACGCGCGCGTCCGGCCGTGAGCTCCCCCAGTGCTGCTGCTGTTGACACACCACGATTTTTGACCCCCACCCCCCCGCTTCGTCACACGGCGTCACAAAAAGTCAGACCCCCCTCCCCCTCTCCTCCTCAAATGACGTCACAAAGCTCTGCCGCCCCCCTAAAAAAATTTAAACATGCTTCAAATCGCTTTAAACTATTGTCATTGTAGTGCGTATTTAATGTGGCGCTGCACTCTGATGTTCAAGTAGAATGTGTTCACTATATTTATTTAAAGTTGCGCATTTTGATGTGACGTCAAATTTCTCAACCCCCCCCCCCCTCGTCACACATCGTCACAAATGTCTGACCCCCCCCCCCCCCCACGTGCGTGACGTCATTTATGCACGGCCCCATAGCCTGTAACAGACTCTCTGGGACAAGTGCTGTTAGCCAGCAACCTATAAAGCCCGGCACGACACGCGAGGTGGCCGTGCGGCCAACACCACGCCCGGCCGCCTTCGTCTCCCTCGTGGCGACGTGCACACATCGCAAACCCCGGGTCGCTCTCGTGAGGCCGCGTCGACCCAGGACCGGTCGAGGCAGTCGCCGCTGTCGCCACGCGCTCGCACCGCGCACAAGAGAGCACGACCATGACAGGGCCACGCGCGCTGTCAGCGCTGCGCTCTCCTGCGCGCAGTGCGAAAGAGCGGCCTCTCGCCTCGCCAAGCGATGGTTCTTGTGCACACAGGGCGCAAACAGCTCCCGGCGTCTTGCCAAGCCACTCCTGGATGAGGACCTCCGCTTCCAGCACTCCCCACTCACCGCCGCCACCTCCCCGCGCCGCCTCGGTCACTGGGGGTGGTTTGTTGTTTGTTTGTTGGACATACTTCACCGCCACGCGCTGCTCTCATTCGCCCCGCACCTCCGATTAGCACGGTTGGCTACGTACGGTGCGAAAGAAGTTCAACGTACATACTTCCACCACGCTCTGTCAGTTCGGGTTAGCGAAGGGGTGAAGGGACGGATGTCAGTCAGCCGCGGTTGACGGAATCGACACTGAAGTCGCCAAGCTCGGAGCGCAGTGTGCCAACCTCTCCGCCCCCCTCCCCCTCCGCACAAAGACAAATATCCCCCGTATAGCCTGAACAGACGGTTGGGGCAAGAGCTCTTAGCGAGCACCTACGAAGGCCGGCACGGCACACGAGGGGGTGGGTGGCCAGCACCACGCCCGACTGACTTTCTTTCCCCAGTGGCGATGTTTACACACCGCACCAGGTACTCATTTGAGGCCGAGTCGACCTAGGGGAGATCCAGGCACCGGTTCAGATAATCGTCCCTGGGTGTTGGCGGCCGTGACCGGGAATCAAACTTGGGTGGCCAGGTTCCTAGCGCAGCGTAGCGCTGACCGCTACACGATCGCACTCACGGACACGTGTCCCCCACCACCCCCAGCGCGCCCCTCTAGTTCACGGTAATCGATGTCTCGCGCTGTTCGCGAGCGTCAAGTTAAAGGAGAATCCACGCGATGACCGCCTCTGTCCTCGACCGAGACGAGCGCTCACGCGCCGCACCGGATCGGCCGTCACTCACTCGAGGCTGAGTCGACCTCGTGGACGGCCACGCGAAGTTCAGATGCACACGTGACACGCACACCAGATCAGGGTGGTGGTGGTTGTGGTGGAGTTTGTTGTTGTTGTCTCAACGAGGTTGTGTGCGTTATTGTCCCCCCACACCAAGGGGTTGGAAACCGAAAAAAACAAGAAAATAAAAAAAATTCGATGAAAGAAAAAACCCGTAATGCCACTGTGTGGGTGGCTACGAGACGGTGGTGGTCCCTTAATAAATAACGGCCCACGACGCGGTCCTTAAAGAGGCACCGCACGCCATTCCTGAGACGCGGCGTTGCCGACTCCGGCCCCCAAACGCACGAGCGACGCAGCTCCGATGTTAGCTCGGAATGCCGCGCGCCCTGCCTCGCAAGATCTCGGAAGCTCAGCAGGTCAGCGCCTGGACAGGGCTTGGACGGGTGACCAACCACGCACAGACAGGCCGGCATCGACGAGGCTGTAACACGTGGCGGGCAGCAGAGCGCAGTGCAGCGCCATCCACGGTTGTACTGTACTGCTTGCTGTTCAATGCTCTGATGTCTATGCTGCGACGTGAAGTCTGGCCAAGCAATCGTCGTCGAGCAGTCGATGCTTACAACAACAACAACAAAGCGGATGCTACATGCATAGCGATAAATCAGCTTCCAGTCATCACGAGCTTCAATTTGCCAACCAGCCCAATCCACAACCTACAACAGCAGCAGCATCAACAGCATCAACAGCAATGTCTAGCCAGGGTTATAGAGCGAGTTAGCGATGCACATCACACACAGCACCTAACATAATCACACACACACATACCACCTAACAAACACAATCACACACACACACCACCTAACACATTAACACACACCACCTAACACACTAACACAATCACACACACCACTTAACACAATCACACACACACACACCACCTAACACAATCTCACACACACACCACCTAACACAAGCGCCCCCGCTTTCCCCCACGACTAAGACGGACAAATCATCTTGTCGGTACGTGCTGGCAACTCTCACGATCTTCGCAGAATCGCGTCGTGAGTACGTGGAAGCGTGACATGAAGAGTTACTCATTTGGCTGGCTAGAGAAAGAGACGCGGCAGGGCTAGAACGTGGGGTTCGCGATGATAAACGTCAGGGTGGAGGTAATTCAGAGACGTCAAATGACCTGGACATGTCTTCAAAGAGGCAGCTCTACAAAGACGGACAGATGCCCAAACTAGAACGACTCAGCGAAGACGGGAGCTGAATGGACGGGACACATTGGCAACGAGTAAGAAGTTTTAGAAGGCTGAAAAGTCGAGATAGGAGATTCTTAGCGAAGGCGAGTTTGGACAGGGCACCAATGCCAACGAGGAACGGCTCAACGGAGGACGCTCTAAGAGCGACCGAGATGATTCGAACTGGAACAAATCAGAGAGAGAGAGAGAGATAACATCTCCGGACTTGGCATTGCTCCAGGTTGAAGGCGCCGCAGGAGCCTCCGGAGAAAGGCTCGAGACGACATGAAGAGACGAAGGCGAGTCCACGTGACCAAGTCAAGCTCGGTCACACGGGGTGGAATCACCCAGAACCTGGGCCCCTCAGCAGAGAGAAGGAGCCAAGCAGACGTCCCCTTGACTCGCCGGCTCACCCACAAGGTTAAGGCCATTGCCAAGTCTTGGCTATATATGGGCGCGAAGGAGCGGCTGTGTGTGTGTGTTAGAGTAGCCTACGGTGACGGAATGTCGTCGCTTTGTACCTGCCAGCACAAACAATACGGCTCGCGTCTAGGTGCCTACCAGAGTCCAACGAAGCGTCTTGCGCAATGTGCGCCCGCGTGTGTGTAGGTGTGTGTATGTGTGTGTATGTATGTGTGTGTGTTCTTTGTGCGTGCGCGTGTGTGTGTGTGTGTACGTGCGCGTTCTAGTGGGGAGCGTTGGTGTAGCGGTTAGCGCACTCCACTACGAGCCCGGCGACCCGAGTTCGATCCCCGCTCACGGCCAACACCGGTGACGATTATTTGAACCGGTCCTGGGCCTCCCCTAGGTCGACTCAGCCTCAAACAAGTGCCTGGTGCGGTGTGTAGTAAACACCGCCACTCGGCGGGAGATAAATGCGGCCGGGCGTGGTGTTGGCCACCCACCTCCTTCATGTGCCGTGCCGACCTTCATAGGTGCTCGCCAACACAACTTGCCGTGACAGTCTGTGACAGGCTATCCGGGGAATCTTTGTCTTTGTTGCGTGAGCGTGTGCGTGGGACGCTGATTTGTCCTATTCAAGAGAGAGACCGAGCGGGCGCACGAGAGAACGAACAATGATTGGATGGGGGAACTCGTTTTTTGCGCGTTGCTAGACCGGTTCCCAAACACTCGCGGCTCACGACCCAACATCAGAAACTAATTATCTATCCATGGTCGGCACTGGGGAGACAAAGGCGGCCGGGAGTAGTGTCTTGCCACACCACCCTCTCGTACGCCGTGCCGACCTTCAAATGTTGGTCTCTGTCAGCACTTGCCCCAAACGCCTGTGTAGGCTATACGGGGGAACTTTTGCTTTGTGTGTGCGTGTGTGTCTTTGTGTAAATGCGTGAGACGCCGATTTGTTAATTCAAAAGAGGTCGAGCGAGCAGAGGAGAGGAAACTCGAGCGAATGAATGGGCGATGCTGTTTGAATGTTCGTTGCTAGACCGGTATCGAAACACACAAACACAGAGACAAAGATCCCCCGTGTAGCCTCCAACAGACTGTTGGGCAAGTGATGTTAGCGAGCACCTATGAAAGCCGGCACGGCACACGAGGGGAGGGGGTGGGGCAGGTGGCCAGCACCACGCCCGGCCGCCTTTGTCTCCCGAGTGGCCATGCTCAGACATCGCACGAGGCGCTCATTGCAGTCTGAATCGCTAGGATCGTAGCGACGTCGGTTAACCACTGCACACAGACAAAGATCCCCCGTATACCCAGTACGGGCTGTTGGGGGCAAAAGCGCTGTTTGTGAGCGCCTATGTGGCCAGAACCACACACGGCCGTCTTTGTCTTCCCAGTGCTGATGTCTTACACACCACGCCAGGAACTAATTTGAAGGCCTGAGCCGTTCTGTGGAATGTCCGAGACGTATTCTGTGAGCCGTAGGTGGTAATCCAACTCGGGTGTTCCAGGTGCGCTAACAAACCATGGCGGCGACGGGACTCGTTCCGGTGTCGTGTTCACGATGAATACTTTATCCGAATTGATAACAAATCGATTGTGGATTCGAAATGAAATCTCGCGAGATTGAACTCACGTCGGGGTGGAGGTGGGGGGGTGTTGAGAATCCAGACGGACGACTTCTCGTGTCGTTCTATTTGTGCACAGGAATCCCCAAGGTCAATACCGCACTCGCTGAGGTCATGCTAGACGTGTGCGTGTGTGTGTGTGTGGGGAGCGGTAGTGTAGCGGTTAGCGCGCTGCGCTGCGAACCTGGCGACCGGAGTTCGATTCCCGCTCACGGCCAACATCAGTGACGATTATCTGAACCGGTCCTGGGACATCCCCTCGGTCGACTCAGCCTCAAATGAAAACCTGGTGCGGTGTGTAAAAACATCGGGCGTGGTGCTGGCCACACCCACCCCCTCGTGTGCCGTTCTGGCCTTCATAGGTGCTCGCTAACAGCACTTGCCCGTACAGTCTGTTAAGGCGAGCGCACTGCGAAAATAACTCGGCTACCTGAGTTCGCAGCCACTGCCTACCTCCGTGACGACTGATTCCAAACACCGGTTATGTGCCTCCCCTAGGTCGACTCAGCCTCAAATTAGTAGAGTACCTGGTTGAGGCGTCTAAACACGTGTCGACATCAATGCTGGTGGGAAGACAAGGATGGATAGGGCTTTGGTGCCAACCACACAACACCACCTCCTTGCATGCTGTTCCAGCGTGACTGGGTAGCTAGTAGGGCTGAACGATTCATAGATTCGAAATCGTAATTTGAAACAATGCAAATCGCAAAGGCTGCGATTTTAAAAGTCCTATTACTTTCTAATTTGAATTGTTTTCTTTTTTATGATAATAACTTTATTTAACTAAACAATTGATCTATGTTTCATTGTTCTATTTCAATAAAAAAAAACATTTGAATAATTCATATATGTTACGTTCTCATCCTTGCATTAGACTATATAGAGCAGTTCATATTGTGATGGTATCATGTGGTAATGCTCCATCACATGTATTAAATCTATTACACAGTGAATATTGAACTGAAGCTTGAGTTAAACCATTTTAATCGCAAATCAAATCGCAATATTTGTTCGAAAAAACGCAATTAGATATGTTCCCAGGACAGAGTAGGTAGTCGCCCGCTAACGGCGCCTGCCCCAAAAGTTGCTGGTGCTTCACTGGAGATCTCTGTACGGGGTATGAGAGAGAAAGAGAGAGGTTTTGTGTACTCCGCCGGCACTGTTTGGTGATGGCACTCAGGCACACACAACGCCGACAGTCACCTCGACTACCAGAGCGGCGTCATTCATTTCCCACGTTACCGATTTTTTTTTGTGCCCAAAGAGAATTTCCACTTGACCACATCCTGAACCCGGCCGCTCGACTCACTCTTTGACCTTGTCAACCGCATTTGCAAATATGGATCTGTGCGAAGTTGACAATGGGGGGTCGAGAAGGAGGGGGGGGGGAGCAATGATTGACGCCCTTCGCTCCGAACTCGGCCACGACTAACGCCAGTGGCGATTGAGAGGGGGGCCCTCTATTCACCAACCTGCACAGACCAGCGTGGTGAAGTATGGCAAACAACAAAAACACACTCGCATGACCGACACAGCGACCAGAATCAATCCGCTGTTGGATGAAGGCCACGGAACTTGCGTGCGGGCGAGCGAGCAGGCGTTGACTCAGGCGAGGGACGCGGCCAGTGGTGGCGCAAATGTAGTAAGCTCTCAACGAAGCAGTTTCTTTACGAAATGAAGTCAAACACAGCCCACGTAAGGTTGTGTCCTTATCGAGACGTTGGTCACCAGTTGGGAGGAATTGAAAGGAACACGCAGATAGGGCAGGCCGGTGAGTGTGACTGCGCGCGTGTGTGTGCGTGTTGATTCGGCCGGATCCAGGGGACTAAACGGGCGCGGCACGGGCTAGAGAAGAGATGGAGTGATGTGGTACAGGAGGACGTGGAGCTGAGTGGACTTGCCGATGACTGGTACCAGCGGTGTCAAGATCGGCCTCTGTGGAGGAGGCTCGTGAAGGACGCTGCTACTGGGCAGTTGGAGGCAGTCGCCCTTCAACAACAACGGAGGGCGGAGGAGCGACGCTCACAACAACGAGCGGAGCGCCGGGTGGCTAAAGCACAGAAAGTTGGCACAGTAGGGGGCACAGGTGGTGCATCAGCCACTCATCTCGGTCAGTCGACCCCTGGCACCTGCTGGGTCTGCCCCGTGACCTCCTGCCAGCGGGCGTTCAACACTTCACGTGGCCTCAAGGTGCACATGGCCTGGCACAAGCGTCGTGGTGACGTCACCGCCACTTAGTGGCGAATGTTGTTGATTCGCAGTGCAGCGCTTGTAACGCTCTGTGCTGCGAACCCAGCGACCCGAGTTCGATTCCCGTTAACGGCCACCAACACCAGTGACGATTCTCTAATCCGGTCCGGAGCCTCCCCTAGGTCGACTCAGCCTCAAATGAGTACCTAATGCGATGTGTAAACATTGCTACTGGAGAGACAAATGCGGCCGGGCGTGGTGTTGGCCACCCACCCCCTCGTGTGCCATGCCGGCATTCATAGGTGCTCGCTAACAGCACTTGCCCCAAGAGTATGTTAAGTCTATACGGGGGATCTTTGTCTTTTTAATGTTACTCGCAGTGGAGCGTTTCTAACGCTCTAGCAACCCGGCGACCAAAGTTCGATTCCCGCTTGCAGGCGGAACCAGTGACGATTGTCTGAACCGGTCCCGGGCCTCTCCTTGGGTTAAATTAGTACCTGGTGCGGTGTGTAAACTTAGCCACTAGGGAGACAAAGGCGGCAGTGCGATAATCACTGCGCCACCGCTCCCTGTCATGTAATCAAATAACGCCACCAACAGCAGCGTTTAACACACACACACAGGTCTACCGTGCATTTGACACAATACGTACACATTTCGATTTAAAGCTTTCGTGACTGCAGGGATTCATCTTCTTGGTTCTTTCGGTAAAGTCACGTAGAAGGGAAATAATAAAATAGGAATAATAAAACATAATAACATAATTCTCACGACGTTTCGGCCACAACGCAACCATTCAGACGCTGTCTTTCCGACAGACCTGTTCTTCACCTGAGGACGGCTGCTTGCGTTGTGGCCGAAATGTCGTGAGAATTGTATGTTATTATGTTTTATTTGTATTATTTTATTATTTCCCTTCTACGTGACTTTACCGAAAGAACCAAGAAGATGAATACGTACACAATTCCGTAAATGCGAATTTAATACAACGTATATCGAATGCACAAGTTACGTGATAACGAAATTCCATATGTCGAGTTTCTGTAGAACGGAATGTGCTTGCAAATAATGGCATACGTCTTAAGCCTCATGAAGGCTTTTCTGGGTTAACGATAGGTCTAGGAATCGAGCTCTGTTCGCTAGGTAGAGAGTTTAGTGTGCTAACCACTGCGCCACCGCTCCCTCCCCCCACCCAACACGCATGATGCGACACGACCCACATGTGCCAAGGCCTCCTTGGGAGCGCCCCGTGGGCTCCGCAAGCAGCCGCAGCTCGGTGACCGACAGATCACCCCGAGCGGAACAGCTCCGCACATCCCCACGGGAACCGGCTACAAGCAGCAGCCGCAGCAGCAGCAAACTCAGTCACCTCCTGGTCAAGTAAGGTGACAACACAGGCACCCAGACAACTGGCCAGGCACCCAGTGTTCAAATCCAGACACTGGTCAGTCATTGGTCAGTCACTGGTCAGTCATTGGTCAGTCATTGATCAGTCAACCAGTGTTCAAGTCCAGTCACTGGTCAGTCATTGGTCAGTCATTGGTCAGTCACCCAGTGTTCAAGTCCAGTCACTGGTCAGTCATTGGTCAGTCATTGGTCAGTCACCCAGTGTTCAAGTCCAGTCACTGGTCAGTCATTGGTCAGTCATTGGTCAGTCATTGGTCAGTCACCCAGTGTTCAAGTCCAGTCACTGTTCAGTCATTGGTCAGTCATTGGTCAGTCACGCAGTGTTCAAGTCCAGACACTGGTCAGTCATTGGTCAGTCATTAGTCAGTCATTGGTCAGTCATTGGTCAGTCACCCAGTGTTCAAGTCCAGTCACTGGTCAGTCACTGGTCAGTCATTAGTCAGTCATTGGTCAGTCACTGGTCAGTCACGCAGTGTTCAAGTCCAGACACTGGTCAGTCACTGGCCAGGCACCCACTGTTCAAGGCAGTCGACAACCGAGTCACTCCTCGATCAAATCAGACCGCACATCGGTCGCCCCCGTTGCACATCGGTCGGATCGTCGTCACCAAAACCATCGTTCCTGTCGGGGATCTTTGCGTTGCGGGCTCGCCACGCGCGCGCGGCTTCGAGTCGCTTCGTACGTTGTCGTAGCAAGTCGTGGCCACCGTGTGGCGGTGTTGCCTCTGGGAAGGCGCCGTCAGCGGAACCCGTGGGTTTGACAGGCGCCGTGGCCACGCGTGCGCGCCTGTGCTGTGGTGGTGTAGCGGTGGTGTCGCGGTGGTGTCGCTGTGGGGGAGCGGTGGTGTAGCGGTTAGCGCGCTGCGCTACGAACACGGTGGCCCGAGTTCGATTCCCGCTCACGGCTAACATTGGTGACGATTATCCGAACCGGTCCTGGGCCTCCCCGAGGTCGATTCAGCCTCAAATGAGTACCTGGTGCGGTGTGTAAACGTCGCCACTGGGGAGACAAAGGCGATCGGGCGTGGTGCTGGCCACCCACCCCCTCGTGTACAGTTCCGGCCTTCATAGGTGCTCGATAACATCACTTGTCCCTTCAGCCTGTTAAGGCTATGGGGGGGATCTTTGTCTTTGTTTGTGCTGTCGCTACCTCACGCAACGTGTGCGCCTTGACCACGTGCGGTCCTCCAGTCGGACGGTTCCGCGAGGCATCTTGAGTCTTCAGGCTCCCAATTAAACATTGACATGTTACCAAGCCACTGGCGCTACGCACTTTTCAATTTAGATTGAAAACTCCTTTCTTTCGACCCGCTTTGTGTGCTTAGTTCCTTGCCCTTGCCCGACGCACCTCCGATTAGCACGGTTGGCTACGTACGGTGCGAAAGAAAGCTCAGCGTACATACACAAACAATAGACGCGCGTCTAGACGAAACGAAATAATCGATGTCATTCGCTTCGTGAGATGCGTACAGCGATTGTTGCGCGACTATACTTCAACATCGTGGGTCGGTGAACAAATCGACGGCAGGCGAGGGGGATTGATGCACGAGCTACTCAAGCACGCGACCCAGGAATGGAACTTGAGGGGTGGCCAGGCTTTTCTGAGCGCGATGAACTAAACCACCGCACATCTGGAGCTGTCCATGACGGCTCCGTAGCAAATCGCCGTTCAGTTGAAGAAATCTGATGTCGATTAACGCGTCAATGCGTGGCGGGGAATCGACACAGCAGCGTCCACAAATTGCACCGCGCAAATTTGTGGATTTTCATTTCAGGCGTCTGCAGGAGACGCTGTACGTTTGAGGCTTTAAACTGTTCACGTATTTGATGTTGCGAAGGACGTCGTGCGAATGAACACACTGCCGTATTTAGCTGTCGGTAAGAAGGCATGCGTCGTCAAAGGGCGTGGTGGCGCAGTTATGAGCCCACCTGCGAACCCGACAACCCGAGTTGGACATGGGAGCGATGTCGGAGCCGGTGTTGGGTCCCATTTCCCTTCAACCAGCGCGTGCTGACCCAGCCTGCATCGTGAAGTGTGGTGACATCATCATCATCATCATCTCCGATGACTGACGCTAAAATGTACTTTGTATTTTATTTTGTTAGGTAAGGCCCACTGAGCTATATACAGCTCTTGTTTTTCAGAAGCTACCTGGCCACCGGCGAGAGCTCAACGAAGTGGCTTATCACGTGGACAATTGTAGCAGCCAAACACTCTAAACGCGATGTTGTTTATAAATGTGGAGGGAAAGACCGAAGGACCCCGAGAAAAAACCACACGACCAAGGGGAGAGAGACACCGCAAACTCAAAATATACAGCAGCAGGCGTCAGGGTCGGAATCGAACCCACGACCTCCTGCATACCAGGCGAGGTAGTTAACATCTCGCCTCCGTGATGCGGCGATGGGGAAGCCGTTTCATTCAACAGTGGGTTGACAGTGGAGCTTGCAACTGACGGGGTTTGATCGAACGGCCCACGGCTTGACAATGCATTGGGTGACTGACCACTCTTACTTCGGACTTGTCAATCAAATCTCAGCTCAGTCAACGGGGTTTTGTCTATCAAACAACAGTGGGCCAGCGATCAACTCCTCTCCGCGGAAATTGGACATTCCTCATCCCCATGTTGGCAGCTGGTCCATCCGTAAGACGAGCACGCTGGATTTCGAACAACGCGGTCCTTATTATTTGAGCCATCCTATCGGGACGATGAGCCGCGTTGACCGACGACCGACACTTGAACCTGCGCGGCTCGAAGTTGCGAGTCGATGTCCGTGCGTCGTCGTACACACTGCCAACGTCTCCGCGCTCGCATCGCTGCTTGAAGAACATCTCACGAAATATTGCACTTCGTAGGCACGACCCCGCAGAGCTGACAACCTGGCATGCCTGGCCGCCATCCATCCAAGCACTCTTCTGCTTCACTTCCGGGAGCTAACGGAGACCAGGCGCATGCGTGGCGCTGTCGTAGATCTCTGTACTCAGGGAGGTATCTCGGTGGCGACAGCATCCGCCACGGCGGACACGTGCGACTTCGTCCAGTTGGTGATCCAGCAGCGACCTACTGCGGTTCGGCGTCAGGGTTGCGTGATGACCGCGTTTAAGATGCAATACGCATCCAGAACGGATATGATTGGGTGTGGGAGGCCTTCATTCAGCAGTGGATTGATAATGGATCTCAGAGACGATTACACTTATGGTAGATCAATGAGACTAACACCACACACGTGGCTCTTTCACCGTGTGTGCAGTTGTGAATGCTTATATTTATAGAGAGTTACGGGGACGACGTCATTATGGTTGTACAAAACCAGCCAGGTTTAGTGAAGGCACCGGCTTCTTCACGATGTGACACCGACAAGAAGAGCCAGAGTGGGCTCGAGTCAGTTCCAGCAAACTTGAGTCACCACCAGCAGTCGAATTGTCGCGAATCTGGGGCAGCTGTTCGATTGCTTTGTTTTAATCCAGTTAAAACTTCCTCTTTTATTTTCCTGTCGCGTCTGCAATGTTTGTCGCTTGTCCTGCCTTGCTTGTACCGTTTCCTTTCCCTCCGTGGTAAGTAAATAACTAAATTGAATCATTCTCACACGTCCGATTCCCAGTTCTGTAACCTCCTGGCCGATTTTCACCGATGAATCAACGGCACGTCCCACTCTGACGAGGCATGGGGCACTGCGTGTCCATGGTGAGGAACACAATCCAACAGACGACAACGAGAGACCAGATCACTGCGGTGGTCACCCACAACACGCGCACGCGGCATTGTTACGCCAACTTTCTGAATGGATGGTGACGATTAATTGATGATGATAGCGATGATTGGTCGATGACAGCGAAGATGATTGATCATTAAACGAAGGATGATGATAATTATTGGACGATAATAATGACCACGATGATGATGATGACTATTGATTGTATTATTGGTTGTTGTTGTTCCTAAACATAACGATGAATAATATTTCCTGGTTCCACATGTCTCAATACAATGACAAAGGCCCCCTATAGCCTTAACAAGCTGATAGGGCCGTGCTGTTAGTGAGCACCTATGAAGGCCGGCACGGCACACGAGGGTGTGGTTAGCCAGCACCACGCCTGACCACATCTGTCTCCCCATGTGGCGATGTTTGCACACCGTAGTAGGTACTCATGTGAGGCTGAGTCGACCTAGGGGAGACCCATGCCCCTTTCAGATAATAGCCACTGGTGTTGGTCGTGAGCTGGAATCGAACTCGGGTCCCCGGGTTCGTAGCGCAGCACGCTACCTGCTACACTACCGCACGCCACTATTTCTCACTACAGGGCTCTATATATATACACACATTCTATCACAATAACATACTACTGTGCGTGCACGTATATAGATTAACAGTCGGTCATAGCACATCCTTTAACAATGAGCACTTTTTTGACAAAGTGCAGCAAGCAACTCGCTGTCCTGGAAACCGCTTGGCCATGCCTTTGTGTTCTATAGGCAATTCATCATCGCCCACTCCCAACATCATCGACTCGATAGTTGGAAATGTTTTTTTTTTCTGTAACCACACCACCAATACCAATACAGCCGCCATTCGCCACGAAGTGACGGTGACGTCACCACGGTGCCTGTGCCAGGCCAGGTGCACTTTGAGGCTGCCACGTGAAGTGTCGATGGCTCGCTGACGGGTCACGGGATAGACCCAGCAGGTGCCATGGGTCGTCCGACTGAGATGACTGGTAGATGCACCACTGCTGTATCCCCCTACTGTGCCAACTTGCTGCATCTTAGACGCCCGGCGTTCCGCTCGTTGTTGTGAGCGTCGCTCCTCCGCCCTCCGTTGTTGTTGGAGGGAAACTGCCTCCAACTGCCCAGTAGCAGCAGCGTCCTTCACGAGCCTCCTCCACAGAGGCCGATGTTGACACCGCTGGTACCAGTCATCGGCAAGTCCACTCAGCTCCACGTCCTTCCGTTCCGCCGCCACCACCGCAACCACCACTACCACCACCACTACCACCACCACTACCACCACCACTACCACCACCACTACCACCACCACTGCGTGACATCGCTCCCTAAATCTGGGACACTTTATTTTTATTAACGAGAACCGAATACGTAAAAGCAAATAAAAGCAAAAGCTTAACTCAATTCTATCTCTCTAAACAAAAAAACATCTGGACCGGTTTCGAATTTCTAAGTCTCACCAAACCTTCGTTTGTATCGAGTACCCTTTCCAAACCCATCTGTTTAATCCAGCAGGATTTGTTTAACAAGCCTGACTCTGCTGATGAGATCCTGAAGAACGAAACCAGTCCAGAGTGTGCTCGCTTGACCAAATGCTGCCTGACATAGAATTGACGGCGCTTTGTGCTTGGTTCTATGTGGAGACACAGATTGGAACTGTGCTCATATTTGAATTAACCCATTTACTCATGACGCATACTAACGGGGGGGGGAAGGGGATGAATACGATTTGCAAGCACCTTTTGGTGGGCCACATGACCACACGCCCCCTTAGCCTTATTCAGCCACAGGGAACGTCCCCAGCAGGTGTAAAGAATCCGCGTGCATCGTCGCGAGGCACGGCGATCTTGCCGCGTCGAACGTAACCCACCCCTCCGCCCCCCGCCTCTCCAGCTGCCGGACTAGTTGCGACCACGATGCTCGAAGTGGTCATCGCGTCTCGTGTGGCCGCATGCAACGAAGAATTGGATGCGGGGCCCCGCGTGGCGCCGTGTTCGCGCCGCGCGTGCCCAGAACGCACGGCTCGAATATCGTCGAGTGGAATGTCAAAAAACGAAAATAAAAAAATAAAAATCCCCGCGCCCACCGAGTCGATTACATCTCAATCAAGAGGCTCCAGACGCCAATCAATTAATTCGTCAGCGCCCGGAGAATCGCCGCGAATCGGATGGGGATGGTGCTAATTTATACAGCCTGCGACGATCAACTGGAGGCTTCGGGATTAGGGGAAATATGAGCCGAGCGCGGTTTATAAATTCTATTAGGCTAATCATGGCACGGGATAGGGGCTCAGGATTTTTTTGGGTCGTAAATACATGCATATATAATTTACTTATCGCGTGTATGTGCATATGATCAAGCACGGGCGCTAAGCACGCCAGCACCTAGCTCTTTGTGTACGCGTGATTGCACGCAGATACATAAAACAGCCGTTGTTAGACCTTGTCAGCGTTCGATATTATATTATTACATCGTAATGCGAATAATTTGCCGCTGAGTCTTCACCGCTTAATCCAGGAGGGTGCTGCTTCACTGAAAAGGCTGAGCTCATTCTGCTGGCGCGTTTCGCTTCCCGCTGGCAGGAAATCGGAGAGGCTGGAGAACACTCGCCGCGCACACGCGCGGGCGACACGAAAAAACTCCGCACAGATTGATTCTCGAAATGCACCACCGCACGGAAATCTGCTGGCACACATCGCCGCCCGGAGTCTAGAGCACGTGGCTTTCCCGGCCAGTATCCCATCCAAGTACTAACCAGCTTCAACTTTGCTTCGCTTCCGAGGTCTCGCGTGCATATTTGACGTAATGCGACATTTCTTCTCTGTGACAGCACTAATACGGAATCCATTTATGGCCATTACGAACGCGTTACAATTGGGAATTAAACGTAACACGCGCTAAAAGGAGTATTAGCCGCGTGCCTGTTTTGGCCACGAACACCATCAATGCCGTGTCGGAGACAAAAATATAGTCAGGTGTGAGTGACCGATGTTGACTCCACTGCCATCATCACCACAGCTTAACCCTTAATAGGCGCACGCGAACCAAGCCGTGGCCCTTAAGCGTCCCAACGATAATTCATTTCTCACCTGATATTTTGTTCAAGTCGCTCGTAGACTGGAGTAAGCGGCACGTGACTAGCAGCGACCACAGGCGTTGCGAGCGGTCTACGTGATGTGGTGTGCCGGGTTGCCGTCGTGGACAGACCCGGCTGCAATTAAGCTCCCCCACCCCCCCGCTAAGTGCACAGCATGGAGACGATGACTATCTCTGTCTCTCGTGCAAGTGTGGAGATTGATGAGACACGGGTGCAAGTCATTTGGCTGCCACCAATTTCCACGCAATGATGATGATGACCATGATGAGCCACGTTCGTTGAGATGTCACTTGTGGGAACCAGGTGGCTTCCTGAAAAAGAGCTACATTGCTCAGTGGGCCTTACCTGCTAAAGTAAAAAATAGTTTACAGTTCAGTTTATACATCGCCGCGGTTGTGCTGTATATCACTCTGAAGAATCTCCCATTCCCAGCACGTGGAGCGAAACGTCTGACATCGCTCCGATTAATCCGCGCGCACAACCAGAAAACAATTGCGAAAGAAACTTCCGGCACGTGGAACGAAACGTCGGACGTCGTGCCGAGCCGCACGCGATACAACCCTAAAACGCAGCTCCCCATTCCTGAAAAAAGCTCCCAGCAGGTGGAACGGAACGTTGGACATCACGTCACGTCGAACAACAACGCGGTACAACTCGAAAACACCGCTCTCAGTTCCAGAATAAACTCCCAGAACATAGATCGCGAAACGTCGGACATCGTGCCGAACAACACAGGGTACAACATCTCCCTCTCTCTCTCTCGGGTGTAAATGCGTGCGCGCTGCGTGAGCTCGCTCTGTGCGCGTGTTGTGTGCACGCGCTCGGTGTGCGCTTCGTGTGCGCTGTGTGCGCTCTTTGTACGCTCGCTTCGCGTGCATTGTGTGCTCTTCGTGTGCGCTTCGCGTGCGCTTCGTGTGCGCTTCGTGTGGGCTTCGTGTGGGCTTCGTGTGCTCTCTGTGTGCGCTTCGTGTGCGCTCTGTGTGCCCTCTGTACGCACTGCGTGGGCTCTGTGTACTCTCTGCATGCGCCCTGTGTGCGTGCGTAGGATTGTGGAGATGAAACGGGAGGGAGTGCTGTGGGTAACGGGCTCGCAGAGTGCTGACGTCACGGCTGTAGGCTGTACCTCTGTGTGTGTGGGGGGGGGGGTGTGTGGGGTGTGTGTGTGGAGCGGTTGTTCGCTCTCTGAGCCTTTGGGAAGCGTTCATATACTCACTCGAGGCGCGAACACGCGGCCACTCAATACTCGCGGCGCAGGAGCGCCTCCGTGTCAACTCGGCTGCCGCGCTTGGCGCTAAGCAGCGCCTCCTCCCGCCTCTCTGTCTCTCTCTGTCTCTCTGTCTCTCTGTCTCTCTGTCTTTCTCTTTCTCTGGTCGCTTCAGCTATTTGGCTCATTTATTTTTTAAGGTCTGACTTTGTCCGTTCATTTTTTTTCTTCGAATTGTTCGTTTAGAGGGTTTCGTTTTTTAATTCTTCGGCTCCGCCACTCACGCCAATTTTGTTCGTGGTTGTTGTTGGTTTTTTTTTGCGAGAAAGCCGCGTCTCAATATCACTGCCGTGTCTCATTCATCGTCATCATCATCATCATCAGCAGCATCGTCGTCGTCATTAATCTCAAAAATAATTACTAACACTATTTGCATCATCATCATCATCATCAGTGGCAGCAGAAATGATAATGCAGCAGTAATAATTATCATCAGCAGCGGCGGAAGCATAAATGATAATATCAGCAGTCATCATCATCATTATTAGTAGCAGCAGCAGCAGTCAGAGTAATAATACCAGCAGCAGTTATAACTTACAGCAAGTGACGGGAGCAATCGGAGTCGATAGGCAAGCGCAGTGTTTCAGGTTACTGCTATTCAAATTGAACGAAAACCGATGATGGTAAGCAAAAGAGTTGACCAACCAGCTTGCTGATGCCACATCGCTGTTGATACACCAGAGGTGAATCGGTGACCACATCGTGGGGGTGGTGGAGATGGTGGAGTTGGTGGTCCGTGGTGAACGTTCGGGGTGATGTTTGGCTCTGGCTACAATTGTAAGGCGAGGGCTTCAGCCGTGCGAGTCGCATTACGCAGAGACCCGGCTCGCTCCGACGGTGCCGTGGCAAGGGGGGGGGGCGTCTAGCAGAGGCGCGGGGGGCCACGAGGAGTTAGACAACTCGGCAGACATTGAGACAAATCTGACGTTTTGTTGTTTGTCGCGGGCAATGCCTCGGGGAGATTGGCAGCTAGAACACAACTCTAAGCCAGTGTAGATCGATAGACGCATGGACAGACAGATGGGTAGATAGATAAAGAGACAGATACCGATACACAGAGACAGACAGTTCGAGGAACACGAAGATAGACAGAGAGACGCAAGGACAGACAGATACCAATGCACACAGATATCGGCCTAAACGATAGATACATACAAGGGCATATACATCTGTCAATCTCCAAAAACAAAGAGATTGACAGATACAGGGACACGGAGATAGACGTCGACAAGGACATACATCGATCAATTAAAAAAGCAAAACAGGTGGACGATTACAAAGGACACGGACATGGACCGACAGAATTAAGAACTAAAAGCTTTTAGCAGATACAAGGACAGCCATCTAGAGAAGAGACACCGGGTAGAGAGACACCGGTAGAGAGACACTGGGTAGAGAGACACTGGTAGATAGACACTGGGTAGTGAGACACTGGGTAGTGAGACACTGGGTAGAAAGACACCGGGTAGAGAGACACTGGGTAGTGAGACACTGGGCAGTGAGTCACTGGGTAGTGAGACACTGGGTAGTGAGACACTGGGTAGTGAGACACTGGGTAGAGACACTCCGGGTAGAGAGACACCGGTAGAGAGACACCGGTAGAGAGACACTGGTTAGAGAGACACTGTGTAGAGAGACACCGGCTAGAGAGACACTGTGTAGAGAGACATCGGGTAGTGAGACACTGGGTAGTGAGACACTGGGTAGTGAGACATCGGCTAGAGAGACACTGGCTAGAGAGACACCGATAGAGAGACACTGGGTAGAGAGACACTGAGTAGAGAGACACCGGCTAGAGAGACACTGGCTAGAGAGACACCGATAGAGAGACACTGGGTAGAGAGACACCGAGTAGAGAGACACTGTGTAGAGAGACACCGGGTAGTGAGACACTGGGTAGTGAGACACTGGGTAGAGAGACACTGGGTAGTGAGACACCGGGTAGAGAGACACTGGGTAGAGAGACACCGGTAGAGAGACACTGGGTAGTTAGACACCGGTAGAGAGACACTGGGAAGAGAGACACCGGGTAGAGAGACACCGGCTAGAGAGACACCCGTAGAAAGACACTGGGTAGAGAGACACCAGTAGAGAGACACCGATAGAGACACCGATAGAGAGACACTGGGTAATGAGACACTGGTGGTGAGACACTGGGTAGTGAGACACTGGCTAGAGAGACACCCGTAGAGAGACACCGCTGGTGAGACACTGGGTAGTGAGACACTGGTGGTGAGACACCGGCTAGAGAGACACCGAGTAGAGAGACACCGGCTAGAGAGACAGAGGCACGCACAGCTGCATTGCCCGAGGCGCCTTGCACGGTGGGCAGAGGAGCCGAGCGCGTTGTAGCGGTGCCAGGCCGCCCTGTGGCGATGGGTGCCGCATGGCTGATCGGGAGGGCGCCGCAACTCGCCATGAAGTAAAATCAGCGCAGTCCGCACCGTCCCAGCGCGCACGTCAATCCCGGAGGAAGGGGCCCTCGACCCTGCCGGCCCTCTGGCCCCACAGTGGGGGGTGGGGGGGGGGTGGGGAGAGGGGGTCTCTCGCCACGACTCCACGCGGCGCCAGCACCATGCGCGACCAGAGGCTCAGGTGGAGAAGCCTCGTCCTGGTGTGTCGCGCCTTCTGCCTGGTGAGTCGCGCGAAGCGAACACGCCGCAGTGCCAGCGGTGTCGTCGTCGGTGGCCGTGAGCGGGGGTCGAACCGCGACGCGACCGCTGCCCACACAGACACACACAGAGACACACACAAAGATAAAGATCCCCCGTATAGCCTTAACAGACTGTAGGGGCAAGTGCTGTTAGCGAGCACCTATGAAGGCCGGAACGGTACACGAGGGGGTGGGTGGCCAGCACCACGCCCGACCGCCTTTGTCTCCCCAGTGGCGATGTTTACACACCGCACCAAGTACTCATTTCAGGCTGAGTCGACCTAGGGGAGGGCCAGGACCGGTTCAGATAATCGTCACTGGTGTTGGTCGTGAGCGGGAATCGAACCCGGGTCGCAGGTTCATAGCGCAGCGCGCTAACCGCTACACTCCCGCTCCCCACTACACAAACACACAGACACACAAACACAGTCGTGGTGGGCCGTGGTGGCCGCGAATCGAACTCGGGTCGCCAGGTTCGTCGCGCAGTGCGCTCACCACTCGTACACACGACAGAGATTCCCCCGTGATGGCTTCACAGACAGCTGGGGCAAGTGCTGTTTGCGAGCACCTATGAAGGCCGGCACGGCACACGAGGGGGTGGGTGGTGGGTGGCCAGCAACCGCGATGAGTTTATGAATTGAATTAGAAGTGGAACGGCGGGAAGGAGACACCAGCACCAGTTACTCATTTGAGGCTGAGTCGACCTAGAGGGGAGGCCCAGGACCAGTTCAAATGATCGTCGCTGGTGTCGGTGGCCGTGAGCGGGGATCGAACTCGGATCGCGGGTTCGTGGTGGAGTGCGCGAACCGCGACGCGACCGCTCCCCACACACACATACACACACACACAGACACACACAGACACACACAGGCACACACACACATAGACGCGTAGAGTAGCGGTGCGCGCTCATGGGAACCCGAAACAGAAATTATTCTGGGGGAGTAAGGGGGGCGAGAGGAGGAGGCTGTCCATTTACGAGCTCGAAGTGGAGATGACAGAGGAGATACAGACAAGAGAGACAGAGAGCGAGCGAGCGATGTAGCGAGATGAGAGAAACGTGGGCAAAAAGAGAGACGTAGTGAGATGAGAGGAGATAGAGATGAGAGAGAAATGTGGCGACACGAGAGAGAGGGGGGGGAGGGGTGTTGCTGCCCCTCCCCCCATCCCACTTCCATTTAAATTCATAAACTCGTCGCGGAGATGACCGAGGCGTGTACAGACCAAGATACACGATCACACGGAGCGCGATGTGAAGGAAGAGATGCACATGGTTGTCCAGATGTCTTGTGACGCTCATTTAATGATCTAAAACGCAATAATATTTTTCCTTTAAAGTAAGGGTTATTTAAAACGGAAACTAATTGGCAAAGTAAACTAAAAAAAATTCGGGAGTAAATTAATTGGGGGGGGGGAGGCACAAGACATTGGGACCGCCCTGTACATAAGAGATAGGGAGGACGGGGGTGTTAGCGGCAGAGACGCGTGGTGAGATGGGAGAGAAGTCGACACGAGACAGACGCGCGTGGTGGATGAGAGAAAAGGAGCGAGCTGGTGCAGAGTGCAGTGAGGTGAGAGGGCGATCAGATGAAGATGTGGTGGGTGCTGGCTGTGAGATGTGGTGCATCTTCACGTACTCAGCGGATATTGGTGTAAAGGCTGTACGTTACCGGGAAATCCTGGCTACTTAAGCTTCGTGGGCCCTAAAGCTTTGGCTTATTTTTTTAGTTCAATGTTTATTTTATTCATTCATTTTATTGTAGTGTTTGTAAAATTGTATGTCAATAGGAGCGCGGTACACAGCGCAACAATCGCGATGTGGGGTGGGGGGGTGCACAGATGCTCCACGTACAGAAGCCCCCAAACTCTGCCCTCCTGGGTTTAGAGGAGGAGGGGGAGAGACATGAGACTCACTGCCCCAGCCAGCTGCTGGGGCATGCGAGCCGGAGCGTGAGAGTTGTATAAGGGAAGCGGGGGGGGAGATGAGGGAGGAAAAATCAAAGTGATGATGGGGTAGAGGGGACGGGGAGAGGGGGCGTTGGGGAACTTTTTCTCATTCCTAAAATCAGAACCTTTGAATCTATTTTTATTATTTTATTTTACCAGGTAAGGTCCGCTGAGGTCTTCTTCACAAGCGACCTGGCCACAATTTATGGCTCAACGAAGTGGCTTATCACGTGGAAATGTATATCAGTCGCCAAATACTCTAATCGCGTGATGTTGATTCCAAATGTGGAGGGGAAAACCGGGGGACCCGGAAAAAAATCCACGCGACCACGGGGAGAGACACGCAGACTCCAAATATACAGCAGGCGTCAGGGTCGGGGTCGAACCCACGACCTCCTGTATACCAGGCGAGGGAGTTAACATCTCATAGCCACTGTGATGATGATGATGAGAGAGAAAGAGACACGCAAACTCCAAATATACAGCAAGCGTCAGGGCCAAAATCGAACCCACGACCTCCTGTACACCAGGCGAGGGAGTTAACATCTCATAGCCACTGTGATGATGATGATGAGAGAGAAAGAGACACGCAAACTCAAAATATACAGCAGCAGGCGTCAGGGTCGAAATCGAACCCACGACCTCCTGTATACCAGGCGAGGGAGTTAACATCTCTCCACGGCGGGGGTGGGGGGTGTGGAATTCTATGAGCTATGAAGCACTTCCTCACAGACGCATGAACGCGTAGGGCGTAGAGTCTCCACCAAGCACCAGTTCGCCCAGCGGCCTAGAGCCGATATCTCACTCGTCCGTCCCACCCCTGAGTTGGCAGAACGTGAGCGAATGTAATTGCTTGCTGCGGCCAAGAGCAGCAAGCGAATCGCTTGCGATAACCATTTAAATGAATGCGGTTATAAAGTAATTAACTCGTATTGACCATGTAAACAAATCGGTGCTAGTAAATGTAGCCACCTTCAGTTGTATCAATTGCTGCTCTGGCCCATGGTCTACAAAGCTCTGTACAGTACTTTGTAGCGTATCGCGCCTGTGCTGCTGTACAGTTCTCCAATGCGCTTTCGGGTTGCACCACGTGTTGTTCGGAGGGATGTCCGACGTTTCGCTCCACGTGCTGGGAAAGCTTCTTCGGGAGAGTCGATTCGGTTCACGAAAGAAGCACACGGTTCGTGAAGAAGCTCCCAGCCAGCACGTGGAACGAAACGTCGGACATCATGGCGAACAACCCTCGGTGCAACCCGCACTGCATGTGTAGGCATTGAGACATGCATGCTTGGAATTACTCAACTATACAACTATTTTTTTTATTTTACCAGCTAAGGCACACTGAGCCATGTAGTTCTTTTTCAGAAGCGACCTGGCCACAAATGATAGCTCAACGAAGTGGCTTATCACGTGGAAATGAATAGCAGCCAAATACCCTGAACGCGTGTTTCTAAATGTGGAAGCAAAAACCGGAGGACCAGGAGAAAAACCCATGCGACCACGGGCAGAGAGACACCACAAACTCCACATATACAGCAGCAGGCGTCAGGGTCGGGATCGAATCCACGACCTCCTGTATACCAGGCGAGGTAGTTAACATCCCCTAGCCACCGTGGCGCATTACACTGAGAGACAGCAAGAGGGACACGTGGATAAGAGTGTACTCACACATAGTAGTAGGTGTTTACCCTTTCAACTGGTACAAAAACTGACACCTTTATACAAGGCATCATGTTTGCAATAACCACAACACAAGTAGTCAAAATGCAAACAAAAAGAAACAACTCTGATAATGATATGCACTGTCCATCATCATCAGAGTTGTTTCTTTTTGTTTGCATTTTGACTACTTGTGTTGTGGTTATTGCAAACATGATGCCTTGTATAAAGGTGTCAGTTTTTGTACCAGTTGAAAGGGTAAACACCTACTACTATATTTTGCCACTGGTAAAGGAGATGTCTCAGTGTACACACGCAGTTATGGACATCGCTCTCACTGTGCGTAAAAGTGGCCTTGCACAGGATAGGTCGCAGGAAGGGACGACTGCCGATGGTCAAGACTAACGAATGAGCGGCAGCCAACGAATGGAACGCGTTCGTAGAGAGGACGCCCCTCGGGGAGATGGAGCGATGAAATCAGTCCGTGCGCAGGTTGCAAGGTGCATTGCCATATCGCAGGGCCGCGTGAAAGGTGGCGACGACCTGAGGAGGCCTTCATCCAGCAGTAGATTGACCATGGGGGGGGAGGGGTCAATCTATTGTTGACAATAAATGACCTTAATTCGACAAATCCATCTCGTTGCTGCAATGTGCATTGCCCGGGGGGCGTTGGGTCTCCACAGTTGTTAGCGCACTCACTGCGCTACAAACCACCTGAGTTCGATTCCCGACCACGGCTAAGCACATGGATATCTGGCGCTTCGAGAACGTGTCCTGGGACTCATTTAGATCGGCTCAGCGTAAAAACACCAGCACTTGGGAGACATGGGGGACCGCGCGACGTGCTGAGCACACGGCCTTCTGAGAGGCGCCTCGTCAGCGGAAGCGACACTTGCCCCAGCGGTCGACACGCCTACACGGGACGCCTTTGTCTTTGTTGCGTAAGAGCTCGGAGATAGAAGGAATGATTAATTTTCGGAGCTTATTTATTTATTTATTTCAAGAGTGCTTAGCGAGCAATTGTTTTGCATATTACGGCGATTTTGGTTGTTGTTGTTGTTTTGTAAGCTGGCGAGGGACGTGGTTAACCCTTACTTCGCCAAAGGGAGGAGGATGGGGGGTGAAGCTGCCCACAATGGCAGTGTTGACGGTGAGTAGCGCACTGGACGTGGAACCCAGAGGTCACCCGTGCTATTCGATCTCCGGGCGCGGCAATTTCTAAAATTTCCACCCCGCTCCCCCCCCCCCCACTCTCCGCCACTGTTGCTCACCCAGCAGTAGAAATGGTTTCGCCAAAGTCGATGGGCAAGTATTGTTAGGTGTTTTCGGTAAAGTCACGTAGGTAAAAAATAAAAATAAAATTAATAAAAGTAAAATAAAAATACAATAAAAATCACGACGTTTCGGAGGCAACACAAGCTTCCGTCTTCAGGTGGAACCGTCACAGCACGATTGCTGTATCGATTTTAATTTTAAATTTTTACCTACGTGACTTTACCGAAAAAAACCTAAGAATATGAATCCTTGCAGTCACGAAAGCTTCAAATCTAGAATCGATGGGCAAGGTCACGTGTGTGGCAACAACAACACTAATAATACAATAAAATGCCAAATTCATAATTACTTACCCACCTTTGTCAACCCACCCCGCCCTCTTTAAAAGCCGTCTGGCTACCGTGGAAGAGTAGGCCAAATGCCCTCTTGAATGGCTCGAGTGGAGGCCCGTCCGCCGGCAGTGGAGTGCCCAAGAAGTGTGCAGGGGCTGCCCCTTTACTAACGGGAGATCCCGGCAGTACGTGTGGAACAGCATCAACATTTAGCATCGCAAACATGTATTTAATAATTTACGATTACTGAATTTATGGATACATCGAGATATCTGCATAGTGCAGTGCACAGGCAACTGCACAGTCTCCCACCCACATATGGGCCTACTTAACTCTACATACATGTGTGCATAGGAAGGGTGGGAAGCGGTAGTGTAGCGGTTAGCGGTTAGCGCTCCGCACTACGTAGCCGGCGACCCGAGTTCGACCAAAAAATAGCGGATAATTTTTTAACCGACCCTGGGCTTCTCCTAGGTCGACTCAGCCTTAAATTGGTACCTGATGTGCTGTGTAAACATCGCTACTCAGGAGACAAACGCGGCCGGGGATGATGCTGACCACCCACCCCCTCGCTAACAGCACTTGCCCCTACAGTGTGTTACAGGCTACACGTGGGGGGTCATTGTCTTGTCGTTTGATCTATGTTTGTGGGAGCACTCACAGAGACGAAGCGTTGACAATTGACGGAGCAATGGGCTTGGGCAGGACGCCTGCCTCGGTGGGATGACAGCCGATGGCCAAGACTGGCGACGGAATGGAGGTGAAAGGAGGGGAATGCGCCCAAAGCGAACGAGCAAAGCGGAAAGGGAGCGGTGAGGTCGGCTCACTGCTCACCAGGAGTGGTGAGCAGTGAGGTCGGGTCACCATTCACCGCTCACCATTTACCGCTCACCACTCACCAGGAGTGGTGAGCGGTGAGCAGTGAGGTCGGGTCACCATTCACCGCTCACCATTCACCGCTCACCACTCACCAGGAGTGGTGAGCGGTGAGCAGTGAGGTCGGGTCACCATTCACCGCTCACCATTCACCGCTCACCACTCACCAGGAGTGGTGAGCGGTGAGCAGTGAGGTCGGGTCACCATTCACCGCTCACCATTCACCAGGAGTGGTGAGCGGTGAGCGGTCAGGTCGGGTCACAGCTCACCATTCACCGCTCACCACTCACCAGGAGTGGTGAGCGGTGAGCGGTCAGGTCGGGTCACAGCTCACCATTCACCGCTCACCACTCACCACTCACCGCTCACCATTCACCATGAGTGGTGAGTGGTGAGCGGTGAGGTTGGGTCACGGCTCACCATTCACCGCTCACCACTCATCACTAACCGCTCACCATTCACCAGGAGTGGTGAGCGGTGAGTGGTGAGGTCGGGTCACCGCTCACCATTCACCGCTCACCACTCACCGCTCACCACTCACCACTCACAGCTCACCATTCACCAGGAGTGGTGAGTGGTGAGCAGTGAGGTCCGGTCACCCCTCACCACTCACCAGGAGTGGTGAGCTGGATTCTGTTGGTATCGCAAGACCCTGACGGATGGCGAAGACGTGGGGGAGGCCATCATCCAGCAGTGAATAGACAACGGCTGATGACCACACACACACACACGCCAATCTACACACACACACGCCAATCTACACACACATGCCAATCTACACACAGCATTCTGGACACACATAATGGATAGCCACCTTAATACGCTGTGTGGTTTCTACACGGCGAGAGAGAGCCCAAAGAGATCGCAACGGCGCTGGAAGGCAAATATGAACGATATCTCGTGGTGATTTAATTTATATTTAACAAACACAAATATCCCCCGCATAGCCTATTGACAGACTTTTGCGGCAAGTGCTGTTAGCAAGCACCAATATAGGCCGGCACGGCACACGAGGCCTGAACCACCCACGGCCGCCTTTGTCTCCCCAGTGGGATAGACAAGCGCCACTGTTGTTAGCAGCGCGCGCTGTAACCGCTCCACCATCGCTCGCCCCACAAAGACGGAGACACACGCAGCACACCCGACCCGCCCATTGCCAGCAACGTATCTTCTCCGCATCTATAATTAATATATATCTCTCTCTCCGTCGGCATCTTGAACACGGCAAGCGAAAGTCTAATGAGACATCTTCCTGGCAAACTCCCCCCGCACCGACTCGCCCCCCCCCGCCTCCCCCCCCCCCAGTCTCCCCCCCCTCCGCCCCCCCCGCCTCCCCCCCCCCGTCTCCCCCCCCGCCTCCCCCCCGCCCCCCCGTCTCACCCCTCTGCCGCCCCCCCCCCCCGCTTCCCCCCCACCTCCCCCCCCCCGCCTCCCCCCCCGCCTCCCCCCCCGCCTCCCCCCGCCTCCCCCCCGCCTCCCCTCCCCGTCTCCCCCCGTCTCCCCCCCCGCCTCCCCCCCCCGCCTCCCCCCCCGCCTCCCCCCGCCTCCCCCCCGCCTCCCCTCCCCGTCTCCCCCCGTCTCCCCCCACCTCCCCCCGCCCCCCCCCACACGCGTCTCGAGGGCCCCCCTATCACGTGGCTATAAATAACGCTGCCGGGTGCCGCACGCGCTCGCACGTGCGGCACCGGAACCCGTCAGCCCGGACCGCCCGCAGCGCCTCGGCTCGGCTCGGCGAGCGAACGCCCCTCCGGGCGTCTTCGCTCCGGTCGTAAGACACTCCGGAAGATAGGACGCACTCTCACGAGGCCTGCGCCGTGTGTCAATAAAGATGAGCACACATACAACAACAACAACCGCCATTCGCCACTAAGTGGCGGTGACGCCACCACGACGCTTGTGCCAGGCTATGTGCACCTTAAGGCCACGTGAAGTGTCGAACGCCCGCTGGCAGGTCACGGGGCAGACCCAGGTGCCACGGGTCGACTGACCGAGATGACCGAGATGGCTGGCTGATGCACCACCTGTGCCCCCTACTGTACCAACTTGCTGTGCTTTAGCCACCCGGCGCTCCGCTCGTTGTTGTGAGCGTCACTCCTCCGCCCTCCATTGTTGTTGGAGGGCGACTGCCTCCAACTGCTCAGTAACGTCCTTCACGAGCCTCCTCCACAGAGGCCGATCTTGACACCGCTGGTACCAGTCATCGGCAAGTCCACTCAGCTCCACGTCCTCCTGTACCGCATCACTCAATCTCTTCTCTAGCCCGTGCCGCGCCCGTTTAGCCCCCTCGATCCGGCCGAACAAAAGCTGTTTAGGCATGCGGTGGCTGGGCATGCGGGCTACATGACCCAGCCAACGCAGCCTTGCCTGCCGGAGGAGCTCACCGATGGGACTTTGCCCAGATCTTTCAAGGATGTGTGAGCTCCTCACACAATCCAGCCTGGTTAAACCCAGGATGGATCGTAGGCAGGTCAGCCTAAATGTTTCCAACCGGCAAAGATGCTCCATTAGGGGGGTCCACGTTTCGCAAGCGTAGAGAAGGAAGGGAATGACTGTGGCCGAGAAGACCTGAAGCTTCGTGCGGAGCGACAGACCAGGTAGCTTCCACACAGCGTTACGCAACCGATGAAAAGATATTGTCGCTCGACTGATTTGGAGTGAGACCTCTGTTGTTAAACTGGAGCCGATCATAAGCACACTGCCCAGGTATGGGAAACTCTCCACTCTCTCCACTACTGCCCCATCACCGATGTTTTTTACACAGCGTACCAGCTGAAGCTGAGTCGAGCTAAAGGAGGCCCAGGACCGGTTCAGCAAATCATCGCTGGTGTTGGTGGTGGCCGTGAGCGGGAATCGACCTGGGGTGCGTGTGTGTGTATCTGCATGTGTGTATCTACGTGTGTATCTACGTGTGTGTGTGTATATCTACGTGTGTGTGAAATACACTATGAGTGTGTGTGTTTGTTTATCAGTACAGATATATATATTTGTGTAGTTATGGGCATGTCTCGTGCTGGTCACCCATCACCTCGTGTGCCGCTCCCTCCTTCATCGGCGCACTCGCCCCAACAGTCCGTGCTGGCCACCCCATAACAGCACTTGCCCCAACAGCGTGTGAAGGCTATATGGGGATCTTTGTATTTATGCGCGCCCATGTGTCTATGCGTGTGATTGTGCGCACGTGCGATTTAGATCAGGTGTGTATATTTGTTTCGTGTGTGTACGTGTGTAAATGAGCACACATTATGTATGCCGTTGTGTGTAAGTGTGTATGAGCGTGCAAATGAGTGCAGCAGCGTGGTTGAACGCGTGCACGTGTGTGGACATGAGTGACTGTGTGTGGAGTGACTGTGTGTGTGTGTGACTGTGTGTGTGACTGTGTGAATGACTGTGTGTGAGTGGCTGTGAGTGAGTGACTGTGTGTGAGTGACTGTGAGTGACTGTGTGTGTGAGTGACTGTGTGAGTGACTGTGTGTGAGTGACTGTGTGTGAGTGGCTGTGTGTGGAGTGACTGTGTGTGAGTGGCTGTGTGAGTGACTGTGTGTGAGTGACTGTGTGTGTGAGTGACTGTGTGTGAGTGACTGTGTGAGTAGCTGTATGAGTGAGTGACTGTGTGTGAGTGACTGTGTGTGAGTGACTGTGTGTGAGTGACTGTGTGTGGAGTGACTGTGTGTAAGTGGCTGTGTGTGGAGTGACTGTGTGTGGAGTGGCTGTGTGAGTGAGTGGCTGTGTGAGTAGCTGTGTGAGTGAGTGACTGTGTGAGGAGTGGCTTTGTGAGGAGTGACTGTGTGTGGAGTGGCTGTGTGAGTGAGTGGCTGTGTGAGTAGCTGTGTGAGCGAGTGGCTGTGTGTGTGTGTGACTGTGTGTGAGAGACTGTGTGTGAGTGACTGTGTGTGAGTGACTGTGTGTGAGTGACTGTGTGTGAGTGGCTGTGTGAGGAGTGACTGTGTGTGGAGTGGCTGTGTGAGCGAGTGGCTGTGTGAGTAGCTGTGTGAGTGAGTGACTGTGTGTGAGTGACTGTGTGTGAGTGGCTGTGTGAGGAGTGACTGTGTGTGGAGTGGCTGTGTGAGCGAGTGGCTGTGTGAGTAGCTGTGTGAGTGAGTGACTGTGTGTGAGTGACTGTGTGTAGAGTGACTGTGTGTGGAGTGACTGTGTGTGAGTGGCTGTGTGTGAGTGACTTTGTGTGAGTGACTGTGTGTGAGTGGCTGTGTGAGGAGTGACTGTGTGTGGAGTGGCTGTGTGAGTGAGTGGCTGTGTGAGTAGCTGTGTGAGTGAGTGGCTGTGTGTGTGTGTGACTGTGTGTGAGAGACTGTATGTGAGTGACTGTGTGTGGAGTGACTGTGTGTGGAGTGGCTGTGTGAGTGAGTGGCTGTGTGAGTAGCTGTGTGAGTGAGTGGCTGTGTGTGTGTGTGACTGTGTGTGAGAGACTGTATGTGAGTGACTGTGTGTGGAGTGACTGTGTGTGGAGTGGCTGTGTGAGTGAGTGGCTATGTGAGTAGCTGTGTGAGTGAGTAGCTGTGTGTGTGTGTGACTGTGTGTGAGGAGCGGTGGCGGCGTGGTTAGCGCGCTGCGCTACGAACCCCATTCCGCCCGGGTTCGATTCGCCGCTCACGATCAACGTCGGTGACGAATATCTGAACCGGTCGATTCTGGCCCTCCTCTACGTCAACTCGACCTTAAACGAGTACCTGGTTCGGTGTGTGTAAACGTCGGTATTGGGGAGACAAAGACGGCCGGGCTGTGATGTTGACCACCCCCCCCCCCCCCTCTGGTGCGCGTTTACCGGTGCCGGCTGATCGCGGCACTTGCCCCAACAGTCTGTTTCAAGTCCGCTCGAGGCTTTACGGGGGATCTTTGTCTGTGTGCGGCTGTGTCTGGGGGCGGTTTCTGTGCGGGAAGTTTCCTTTCAGCTCCCGCGCCTCGTTCGGAGCGCGCAGGGCGAGAAACTCTCACGAGGTGCGAGGTCACGGCAAAGTCACGGCGCGCCTCAATGCGTTTACCGAACAGACGACGATGGTGAAGACCACGGCCTCACCTTGCGTCGCAAAGCCATCGAGACTGGGCATTGAGTCAAGTGCTGTTAAGACGACGCCTATTAATAGGGCTGTCACGGTACACCATGGAGGGGGGGGGGGCGGGTGGCCGTGATGTGTACACGCCGCACAGAGTTACCCGCTTAAGGACGCATCGACTTAGGAGCGAGAGGGCTCAGCACCGCTTGAGATATTATTTCGGGGTTGGCGTTGTTGGTGGTCGTGAGCGGGAATCGAACTCGTCGCGTCGCCGGGTTCGTAGCGCGGTGCGCTGACCACCGCATCGCCGCCCCACGCGGTGCTGAGATCTACACACCCGAGAGGGACGGGCACCGGACTAGGAAGAGGGGGCTGGGTGGAGTAGAGGGGGAGGGGGATGGAACGGACAAGAGGGGCCCGAATCTCACCCCTTGCACCGTGGGCCATGCCAACTACGCTGCGCCAACGGTGGAACTCCAGAAATCAGGTTCAGTCCGCGAGCAGCCTCTCACCCCGACGATTGTCAGATCCACGCTTGAGTAAGAGCAGCATCCCGCATGTGTAATCCGCTGGGTGCCCACACCTCATGCACATCTCCCCCGCCTCACGTCCCGTGCCTTTGCGCAAAATCCCAATCCGCCTCTTGTTCACCCGGCGGTATTCGAGTGTGGGTACGCCCACCTCTCAAAAACCGATCGGGCAGCGTGGAAGAGTTGAAGGCCAAATGCCCTCTCTGGAGAGAGGCTCTCTCGAGCTGCCTCGAGTCGTGGGGTCCCCTTCCACCAGCAGTGGCGTTAGCAGGGCATTGCAGAGCTGCGCCTTGGCTGTTTTTGTTTGTTTTTGTAACCATCTTGGGTAGAGAGTGACGGAGTGTAAGACACCCGCTTCATGCCGCGTGCCAGTTAGGATTCTCCCCACCGCCAATGAGAAGCTTTCAAACAACCGGATGATACTCCATCTCACGTATAACAGAATGTATGTTTGCTGAACTTATGCAGTGCCTTATGTAGCGCAACCGCACTCATCGGAGGTGCGGGGGAAGGACAACAATCTAGACGCAATAAGCGGTTCTAAAGAAAACGAGTTTTCACTATTGATGTAAAAGTGCTTAGCTCCGGCGGCTTCCTAATATCTGAAGGAAGAGCGTTCCAGACGGCCGCAGAAGCGCAGCTCACATAGCATTGGCGAAGGCAAGTCTGACTGCTGATGAGACGCTGAATGACGAAACCGGTCCAGAGTGTGTCTGTACGACACCAAGGCTGTTGTAGAAAGTTACACTCACAAAATCCCGTGTGGCGAGATGGAATTTGTAAAAAAATAAAAATTTCATGTTAAGAGACAAATTATGTGAAGGAGGCGTTATATATAAAATTCGGCAAATCAACTCCCTGTAAAAGTTGAGGTGTAGTTATTTTCCACATCCCGACTCTGAAGGCACACAAGTTAAGTGAGTTATATTATGATATTATTACTCCACGAATTCCTCGTTTAACGCGGTAGATGCGTCGCCTAAAAGTGCCGCGTTAAAACGCGTTAAGCGAGGCATTACTGAGTCACTAAATCTCCAGTTCCACTGTAAAAAATCAACCTGCGGTCGTCCCATGGCGGAACAACGAACTCAGATGAGGGCACGTCGCCACGTGCCGTATCATTCCGCGCATTCTATAGTTCCGTTCGACTGCTCAGCTCAAGAAAGTAGTTCGTCGTCGACCGCTCAGAAACCGCGTTATAACGGACGCGTTCCGCGTTAGAACAACGGGCGCGTTCCGAGTTGGGTGAATGTTGTTCCCTCGCCGAAGAGAAGAACCGCGCTAGAGCGGCAGCGCGCCCTGTGGTCACGCGTTACGCGACGGCTACGCGTGCACGCGTGGCAAGCCCTGGGTCGTGTCCCCTTCATCCGGGCCTCTTCACCAACTCGCAACAGATCTGGCGTCTCTGTCGCACGTTCGCGTCGTCATCTCTCGAACTCGTCGTCAGAATACGTTGAAACGATTTAATTCTTATCAGGACTCAACGGTGTAAAGAGCAGTCTCCATCACTTACATATCCTCTCTCTCTCTCTCGCCTCACTATTGAAGGGCAATTGCCCGACGCGTCGTCTGGATATATATTGATTTTGAAGCGGTGTTATTGACCGATGTTTTGAGCGTTTCATCTCTCTCAGACGATCTTCGAATGTGCACCCCGGATTCAATTGCTGGCTTTTCGTTGTTTTGTCTCGAACAAATTCTGATTTGGTATGCGATTTGCGTCAAAAACATGTTCCCCTTTTTCGATTTAAAGCTTTCGTGACTGCAGGGATTCATATTCTTGGTTCTTTCGGTAAAGTCACGTAGAAGGGAAATAATAAAATAATACAAATAAAACAATTAAATTCTCACGACGTTTCGTGAAACGTCGTGAGAATTTTATTGTGAAACGTCGTGAGAATTTTATATTTTTATTCATATTTTTTTAGTATTTCCCTTCTACGTGACTTTACCGAAAGAACCAATAATATGTTCCCCTTTGTTTACGTTTTGTTTTGTACATCCCTGCGTCAGTCCACCGTCAAAACCGATGCCTGCCCGCGCTGATTGTTATAGTCATGCCCATTTTTTGTGAACCATACTTCACTTCTCTGGTCAGTCCGGTTTGGTGAAGTAAGCTCACAGGAGACCAGTTCAAATATTGCTCGCCGCTGACGTTCAGCCGTGTCCGGGAATTAAACTTGTGTTCTCCTGGTTCGGAGCACGGGAGTTTGTTTAACCGTGGTGACGTATGGCACGCCACGTGTACGACCATCAGCAGTAGGCGTACGATCACATCATCCTCAATGCGACAGACCTCCTGCACATCTCGGAAGCTAAGCAGGACTGAGCATGGTCACTACCTGGATGGGTGACCACCAGTGCATACTAGCAGGTGTTGTAGGGATTGTGTTGCACGGGCCGCGAGGTGCGGTTCACAGACAGACAGAGAGGACCCACTCGCTGGACTATGTGTATTGAATTAATCTGTGCGGAGCTATGAGGGGTGAACGCTTCGTATGTGCTGGTTCTAATACGGGGTTCTGCGGAATTTCTCCTTGCCCACAAAACGCACGATTGCAATTGGCCAAACGTGCCAGGGCAGGACCCTCCTGCAACGAGTGTCTCCAGACGCATGTTGTTAACACTGTGTTTTAACAATAAAACAGGGTTTTTTTTAAATAAGATGTTTCTTAGATTTGGGCGCTGACAGGGAGGTGTCAATAAGAATGACAGTCTCGTGTGTTTGTCACGCGACCGGAATTGCGTCCGTGTTCACGCCAGAGTCGGGTTTCACTCCCAACCAGGGGAGGGTCAGTCGGTGATTTTTTCTTAAACAAAGACAAAGATCCCCCGCATAGCCTTTACTGGACTGTCGGGGCGTCTTTGAAGGCCGAAACGGCGCACGAGGGAGTGGTTAGGCCAGTACCACGCCCGGCCGCCTTTTGTCTCCCAAGAGGCAATGTTTACACACCGCATCACGTACTCAAATGATACTCTTTTTAACAGATACAAACCCACAGTTGTGTGCAAACAATGTAAAGTCAACAATATTTTAAACGCACGTTTTAGCTAATAATAGTGTAGAGTACAGCGCCTTTGTCAATCCGCTGCGGGATGATGACCTTCCTCCGACGCCGCGTCCCTCACTCGCATGGAGTTGTCTGACCGTGCGTCACCACGCCGAGAAGCGTTCCGAGATCTGATGAGATCGAGCGCGTTCCGGCCTAATCAGCAGTAGACATTTGTAGGAGGCAATCGACGTCCAAACGCAATCAAGCGCAACTCTTAACCAGGAGAAACCCCAGCGAGCATTGGAGTGGAATGAAACTCGGCGTTGTTTCGTCGCACGCGAGATGTCGGGAGACGGACAGGGCCCGGAGAACACCGCACGCGGCACGCGGGGGGAGCGCCACAGGCTTCACAAAGACAAAAGTTCCCCACCCCATAGCCTGAACAGACTGACGGGACAAGTGCTGTTAGCGAGTAGCACCACACAAGGGGGTGGGTGTCCAGCATCACGCCCGCCCGCCTTTGTCTTCCCAGTGGCGATGCCTACACACCGCACCAGGTACTACTAATTCGAGGCCGAGTCGACTTAGGGGAGGCCCAGCACCGGTTCCGATAATCGTCACCTGATTGCTGGCCATGAGCGGGAATCGAACTCGGGTCGCCAAGTTCGTAGCGTAGCGCAGCGCGCTAACCGCTGTACTAACACACACGTGGTCTACACGCACACACGTGTCTCCACGTCACAAGACCCCCCCCCCCCTCCCTACGGAACGTCACAAGACCCCCCCCCCTCCCTACGGAACGTCACAAGACCCCCCACCCTCCCTACGGTCGTCACATTCTGATTGAATGCGCACGATCTCGTGAGACCTTGCAAGCTAAGCAGGGGGTCGAACGTAGCCTGGTGAGTTCCACACTCGGACGGGTGACCACCCAGAAACACGGGGAACTGCATTGCGTCCTGGAGGAATCCGATGAGCTATGAAGCTCTTCGCAGATGTCGAGTGGGAGCGGGTCAACAAGGGCTGACCAGGTATGTCGTGGGCGTCGATGGCTGCAAGAGGTTGTGGCCAGCAGATGTCAGTGTCGAGTGTCACCCTCCTCCGTGTGTAACGCGTGGCGAGTGTTCTCTCTGACACTCGGAGGCGATGCTAAACAGTTGCCGTGTGAAGGTGATCACGGCCGCGTGTTGTTCGGCGCGATGTCCAACGTTTCGCTCCGCGGTGCCGGAAGCTTCTTCAGGGGCAATTCTCTACGAGTTCTGAATTTCGCTTTTTCGCTTTGGAGGAACCCGTTAGAGGACCCGGAGAGAACCCCACCACGCTCGGAGCTGCGATCTCCTGCGGCCTCTCACCTCGCAGCAGCACGCTGGCATCTCGCAAGCGATGGGTGGTGGTGGCGGTGGTGGCGGTGCTGATGGTCACACATCCAATTAGTCCGAGCCAGGGTCGAAACTGCTTCTGCTTAGCTTCCTAGATCCGACGAGACGGCGCGCACACAGGGCAACATTCGCAATCGCGTTTCAATGCGGTACAAACTGTGCCATGGAGCAATTAGATACGTGAGACCTATCCACCCATCGACCATGGTCAAGTCAGGCCTCCTCAAAGCGATGAAATCTCTCACGAGAATGCCATGGGACAGTCCAGCTCGCGCCTGCGCAGGAGACGATGTTATTGTTCCATAGCCTCGGCGTGGGAACATTCAGACGGGCTCCATTCAGTGGCAAGCACTCCGTCAGTATGCTTGACATCGGCCATCATCATCGTCATCATCTGGGTGTCGTTGATCTCACTTTTACGTCCGTGGATTTGCACCTCGTGACTGTGACGCGTATTCATTGTTGTCTGACGCGCGTAGCGGCGGCGGTACCAACATCGCCGTCATCATCATCGTCAACATCATCATCAGCAGCATCAACATCATCAGCTTCATCATAAGCAGCATCATCAACATCATCATCAGCAAAACCATCATCATCAGCATAATCATAATCAGCAGCATAATAATCATCACCATCATCAGCATCGTCAGCATCAACATCACAATCGACATTACCGTCACCATTAGTGCAATAAAATCGGTCAAAATGTAATGGCTCAAATGGGTATTAAGGAGGCACTCATCAATCTCGATGGCTCTGATCCAGCTCTGTGAACTCCACATTCCAACGGCAGGCACCAGGTCATCCCCACTAATGCCACGACACAGTAGATTGCAAACTCGCTTCTTTAGAACTAATTGCGTGTGCTTATACTATTTTTTTTTTCGGTAAAGTCACGTAGGTAAAAAAATAAAATAAATGAAAACAACTAAATTAAATCACGACGTTTCGGGCGCAACACAAACGCTTAAGTGTGAGACACAACCACTTGGATGTGTGTCTCACACTTAAGCGGTTGTGCTTTGGCTACGTTGTCCCCACCTGAAGAAGGACGCTTGTGTTGCGCCCGAAACGTCGTGATTTTATTTAGTTCTTTTTCATTTATTTTATTTTATTTTTTTACCGACGTGACTTTACCGAAAAAAACCCCCAAAGAGTATGAATCCTTGCAGTCACGAAAGCTTCGAATCTAGAATGTGTATGCTTAGTTTGCTGCCCCCTTACCCGCACGTCCGATTAGCACGGTTGGCTACGTACGGCGTGAAAGAAGTTCAACACACAGTAACGTACAGAAATACGTCAATCATCCCGTCTCGCGCCCAAGCTCGCGGATTTCTCTTCACAATTCCGTTTCGTGACATTCTCCGTCCGTCTCGAGACGCATCGCGACCAATCCGCAGGGAGATGATCGCCACGAGAGTGACCACGGACGGCGCCGTCCTCCACATTTTGATGCGGGGTTTGTTTTTTGTGTTTTTTTTTTCGTGTCTTTGTCGGGGGCAATGTCGGCAGTTGAATACGGCTACACAGCAGGCGCGGTTAACGCGGGGACCGCGTGTTGTTGAACTCGCTTGTGGACACAGACGCGTGCGTCGAGGGTGGTTGTGTGCGGTGCGGGGGTTGAGTGCGGTGCGTCCGAACCTCTGCTGTCGCCGTTCTCAAACTTTGATTGGTCCACGGACCACTCAGCAAATGCAAACATCATCACTTAATAATTCAAATTACCGATTTTTTTTTTTTTAACGCAGCTATAAGGGTTATTTTTTTATGGGGGTTGAGGGAGGGGTGCATTTAAATCTGAGGGTTAGAGTAGTTTAATCAGGGAAGTTTACCTAACTTCATTTTTTTGTTTGTTATTATACGTCACGAGTCAAATAGACGTCGCCATCACAGCCCTCGCCGCCTCGTCACGAACTGCCGCGGACCACTCGCCGTGCCGGTGCCGGGGACTGCACTCTGAGAACCGCTGCACTCACTGAAGCGGAGGCTCCCTTCGCGGACTGGGCTGCCCGGCTTGTTGTTGTTGTCGTTGTTGTCGTTGTTGTTGTTGTTGTTGCGACGTCGTTGGTGACAGACCGTTGCCGTGTTTACCCGGGGCTCAGGGAAGACGTCAATGGGCACTGCACCATACCCCCCACCGCCTACCCCATTACGCAGCTTCTCATATTTGTGGGAATTCATTGAGCTTTCATCTTCATTAATTCCCGTGGGTGTATTTGTTTGTTCTGTGTAAAAATGTGTTTTAAGAGCCAACGTAAGCCGAGGTGAACTAACGAAAGTCATTATTTACGGAGGGGGGGGGTTAGAAGGCCCGCAGTTTCAGTCACTCACTCTGCCCTTCCTGCCCTGGGGAAGGGCCGTTGCGTGAAACGTCAGCCTACTTGCATATTTACCCAAAAAAACTCGGTCAGTAAATTGTCTTCGTCAGCTGCGCAAGATGTAAGAAAATCACTTACCGCATTGGTCACGGGCATCGTCGTATAACAAAAACAAACATCTACGTTTCGAGATATAGTGCCCTTCTTTGCGCTGAAAAAGGGTCCTCTCCCGAACCGTTGCGCTATACTCTAGCTGCTTTATGTCGCAACGAGCTGCTGGTCGTGGAGTTGGCGCAGCGGTTGGCGATGAGCGTGACGATCCGAACACGATAGCCGCTCACGTCTAACATCAGTGGCGAGCGGTATCTGAACCGATACTGCCCCCAACACTCGCCCGGCATGGTGAAGTGTGCCTCAACAAACCTTCAAGGCCTGGGGAGATCTTACATCTAGCAGTGGATTGGCAAAGGGCTCTGACTTTCAGCGCGGTGTCAAATGACGAATGTGGTGTATTGTTATTATTATTTTCACCTGTGCAGCTTGCGTACAAACGTATCCCACGTAGGTAAGTCCTCGCTTAACGAGTGTTCGCACAACGCGTTTTCGCTAGAACGCGGTTCTTCCATTTGTCAACACTTTCCGCAAAACGTGCACCGCTAGAACGCGGAACGTGCATCGTTATAACGCGGCTTGTGAGCGGTCGACGACGAACTACTTTCTTGAGTTGCGGTGCTAAGCGGTACAGTGATACAGTACGCAGAATGATACAGTAACGCGGCAGCGTACCCTCATCACTCACTCGTGGGTTTACTCCAGGCGCTGCGTGAGCCTCCCACGTGTAAATATCCATTCATTGTTCTCAAGCCTTAATGAGACTTTCATCCAGAACTTTTGATAGCGCCTTTACACATCGAGGACCGCAGAACTTGGACGGAAATGTGGCAATGGCTCGCTGCCTGGCTACTGCCTTCCCTATTGTCCCGCGGTTATTCTTCACGCCTCCGAGTCTCCATCTCTACGAGAGCGAGCGGGTTACTGTGTAGCGCCGCCGCGCGAAAGGTTGACACGATCATCATCATGACGACGGCGGCGATGCCTGCGTCTCTCTTAACGCGTGTCTCCGCATCTGCCGTGTGCGCTCGCGCAGGTGAGATGCGCCAGCAGGGACCTGGGACGCATCGAGCCACCCCGAGTCCCACTCATCGCGTCGCCCTTCGAGGCCGGCAAAGGTCTCGTCTTGGCCGACGCGGCCGGGAGAGCCGAGCAGCCACAGCTGTCCACCGCCACCACCACCACCACCGCTCACTGCCGGCCGGTGGAGCGACGTCCGCCTGCGCTGGAACCGGCACCGTCGTGGCTCCAGGAGGCGCTTAGGTGGGGGGGTTCCGTGCCTGCCGCGGGCCGGCCACGACCTCGGAGCAAGCGGAGGCCCGCGGTGAAGACGGGCAAAGTGAAGAAGATGTTCGGCTGGGGGGACTTCCACTCGAACATCAAGACGGTGAAGCTGAACCTGCTCATCACGGGCAAGGTGGTGGACCACGGCAACGGGACGTTCAGCGTCTTCTTCCGGCAGAATTCCACGGGTCAGGGCAACGTGTCCGTGGTGCTCGTGCCACCGGGCACGGCCGTGACCTTCGAGTCTCCGTCGCCAAACAACGCGTCCGACGTGAAGAATCTCGCCCCGCCTCCGTCATCCACCACGACCGCCTCCTCCTCATCCTCCTCCTCGACCTCGGCATCCACGGCATTCAATTGCCGCGTGGAGTACGAGAAGGTGGAGCACGCCAAGAAGACGTCGCTCTGCAGTCACGACCCGTCCAAGATCTGCTACCAGGAGCAGACGCAGAGTCACGTGTCGTGGCTCTGCTCGCGCCCCTTCAAGATCATCTGCATCTACATCGCGTTCGCCAGCGCGGACTACAGGCTCGTGCAGAAGGTGTGCCCGGACTACAACTACCACA